>NC_092863.1:27487397-27489537 GCF_032062135.1 Pyxicephalus adspersus
GGAGTTGAATTCGGTTAACTCTTGCCTAACAGGAAAGAAATAAGTGATTTAAAAATATGCTTTTTTCCTAGCGCACATAAATGTTTAAACCATTTAAACAGCGCAAACATTTTTTTTTAGGGCTATGGGTAATATGTGTGCCATTAGAAAGAATAATTTTTTAGTGGAACAGTGACTTTTAATGCAAGCTCGCCAGTGTAAAGCTGCTGGAGATGCGCAGGTCCGGCCGCGAGCTTTTTTCAGTTGCTGAATAGCGCGACGGCGTATGATTTCGGATCTCGAATACGAATGCGCAAGCGATCATCCGATTCTGCTTGATGAATCAGGGGCACTGTTTTTATATACACCTTTACTCCTGCTGCACATTTATATGGCACAGCAAAGTAATTTTTGCTTTGCTTGCTTCAGGACTCCAACATCCCATATATTTTAATTGGGAACAAAAACATTTGTTATAAAGAGGTAACTTGTCACATGACTTTGATAAGTCATATGACAGTGTTTCAGTGTTTCCCTCCATATTTGTGATTTTTTTCTGCATCGTCATGCAAAGAACACCGCACTGACTCTCAATTATAACATAATTATCATTATAAAAGACTCTATTTATAAAACAGGAAATAAGACATCGCCTTAAATATTCCCTGTCCTAGAAGGCAATGGTTTTAGGGGTGTTGGAGAACCCATGTTTGGTTAAGGGACCAATATTAAATGTGGTGTCCTCTAAAGGTCAAATGGTAATGAACAGTTGGTAATGCTAAAGATGGGTTTGCAGATAATAGAAATTAGCCCAGAGGTAATGCAGTGTGGCTGAGAACCAAACCATTTTAATGTTATTGAAGGGTCCAAATAGGACATTGTGTTGAATACTTATAATACTTTCTAGAACTTGCAGCCCAAGGATAAAAATGTTATATTTTTATTTGTATAATGTTTTTTGTATGGTTATGTTTTAATGATGATAATATATATCTAACAATGGTTAGTGTTTTAAAATTTAATGGCTGCTATGACCAATTTTTTTTTACAATATGTGAAAATATTTTTTTGGGTAGAATGTGGGTGGAGGTTGGCCAAGAAGCAGACATGATAATCTGTGGACCTCTAAACTACCCTGCTCATGCACTGTATCAGAGAGACATTTACATAAAAAAGGAAACATGTAAATTAACCACTTATAACATAACCTAAACAATCAGCAGCTAGCATTAGACAGCATCAAAACAGTAATCCCTGTCTATACTTTAACATTGATTTAAGAAACAACAAAATTACTTTTTTTTTCTTTTGAAATCCGTTTGCATGGGTCCCCCCTGACGTCTTTAGAAAGTTGTGGTGAAAATACATTGTTCAAGGTCTTTGCAAGTAACTAGGTAATTCTAAATTTCCAAAACAACAAATTTTTACTGACACATTTGTTTTGAGTTCAAAATTACCTGGGTGAAATGTTTTTGCTTATTTCCAATTGTGAGTCAAAATATGATGGTATTTGAACCTCAATGGTGAAATGGTATGCAATAGCAAAATTTAATGGTTTCATTTATAGTCAGTGAAAAGACTACTGCATATTCTACAGTAGGAAAAACAGTAAAAAAAAAGCTAGAGTGGCCTATTTTCCTTTGTTACAGGAAAAGTTAATGAGAATTTCTGACCTAATGAGGCTAGAATGATAGCTTGTTATAGCAAGTCCATTACCAAGGTATTACAAAACCCAGACATTTTAGCATAATATCTTCAATAAATGTTGTTCCTTTTTAATAATTGGCTAAACATATAAAAAGGGTCAGCTCATTTATAACTATATCTTTTTAGATATTTCTAGTGTAGAATAATTTGACTAAATTGTTATGTAAATGTTCATATTTTTTGGAATAGTATATTAATAGGCAGAACTTATCAAGAATTTAGTAGCAGGTTTTGTATATTTTTACATTCCGGTGTAAATTTATAAAATAATCAGTGCAATTTGTTCCATTCCTTCCATTTAACATGCCATCTAATGCTATATATACACATGAGATAATTTGTACCTTAACACAATGGCCCTGATTCATCAATAAAATCCGCGCTCGCTGGAAGCGCGAACGTACGCACAACCAGCGAGCGCAGTTTCCCGCGGTCCGGAGTCGAGTGCGCTCAT
>NC_092863.1:27492920-27513411 GCF_032062135.1 Pyxicephalus adspersus
TTTTTTAGGGGAACAGTGACTTTTAATGCAAGCTCGCCAGTGTAAAGCTGCTGGAGATGCGCAGCTCCGGCCGCGAGCTTTTTCAGTTGCTGAATTGCGCGGCGTCGTACGATTTCGGATCGCGAATAGGAATGCGTGAGCGAGCGTCCGATTCTGCTTGATGAATTAGGGCCAATGTCTTGTCATTGCTCCTCACTCCATCCACCCAACCAGAGCATAGTACAGTTGGATTTTCTATTATTCTTTTTTCTATAATAGTTACTATTTAATTTACTATTTACTAATTAATATTCTTTAATTCTATTCTTTAATATTTTTCAATTGTACGTACTGAATGTATATATTGTTTTATTTATGTATTTGTATTGCTGGATGTTTGTTTTGTACTGTGCATTAACTATGTATTAATGGTGGTTGGAATTGAATTCTGTATAGTGCCACACTAGATGATGGTGCTATATATAATTTAAAAATAATAGGGATTATATTAGAATTGTGTGTGTAAGTTGAGGGGGGGTTAAATCTAATTATTTTTATAGTTTGTATCCCTGTTAGGGAGATTCACTTTGTCTGACAGCCCTGATCACCAATATCACAAGGATTAAAGTTAGCGTAAATCTAAAGTTTTGATACCACAAGCACAGGAAAAGGATGATCCTTATTTACATGACAATATAATTTTAATTGTAAAGGTATTTTCTTAACTCTACGGGAATCTACAGGTGGAAATAAAAGGAATACCCCTTAGACACAAATGGACAAAACGTACACTTGAGTCCATATGTATATTGTGCACCTTAAAAATAAATAGACTTGTGCATAGGATGCTCTTTTGTGTTAAGAGCAGTATAGAGTCCCCCCATGATGACCCAGAGGTAAAAAAAAAGAGGCTTCTGAACAGTGTCAGGTTTTTTTTCATATACCCATTAAGTTGCTCACAGATTGGGAATGCTTTTAGCATTGGATTCTGCTGCTCAAGATGTAGGGAAGTTTTTGCTCAAAATTCATCAGTTCCAACTAAAAGTCATTGGAATGTAGGGTTGCTGATATAAATAAAATCATATATATCACAGATTGCAGATAAAGTTTCTGATATTAGGATACTGGTAATGTTTTTGGATCGTATTTGAGGAATTGTGATTGTTCTGCTTTTTCCTTGGTTGGTTCCTTGGTTAAAGAGATGCTTCCTAAAGCTGAACTAAAACCTGCCTAATTCACCTGTTTCTGTTACCTTGCAGTGTGCTGCCATCTTTCTTGCTTTCTTTTTTTGCTTCCTCTTTGTAATCTTTGGCTATCATGATTGGCCAGAGAGTGAGAGTTCATTCATTCCTGGTACGCACCGGGTAAGCCAGGATTGGCAGGTTCTTGACAACAAAAACAGAAGCTGTGCATGCTATGCTTGGCTTTTTCGCCAGAAACCTGGAGCAATCAGGCAGGTAGATGGTATTATTTCAAAATATACACTGACTGTCCTTTTCCACAATATTGACCTGCATGATTATGTATTCTTGTAAGTGAAACTTTTGCCTAAAAGTATATCTACAACCCATGGATCACATATTTCAATAGTGCAAAAAGAAACTACTAAGGGCGATACCCATATTCCCCGTCATTATCCTTTGAGAAAGGCACCCCTAGGCCTATCAAAAGTGAAGATGAAGATGGCTCCCTTGGTTTTGACTTATTGGTTATTGCTGGTATATTCAGAGAAAGGTGTCAAAAACTGAACCAGTGCCTATTACTATTGCTCCCCCCCCCCCCCTTTTTGTTATATTTTCAATTGTTGCATTGTTCATTACGATTATTCTTTTTTCAAAATTCAATAAAAACTGTTTACATTATGAATATCTACATTAAAACTTTTTTAATTTTATAAATGATTATGTATCATTTTGTCATCTGTGTTTTATTTTAAAGATTATATTTAACTTCTTTGCCTTGCAGACATAGAAAATGATATGAAAACTCTCTAAACTGAGATGAATTCTCTCCTAGACAATTATCAACAAAACAAGTGTTTCCATTGGATTGGATTTTAGGATTTACCCTCTATTTTTGTTCTGAGAACAACTTGAATTTTAATTTTTTGTCTCACTTTTAGTCCTAGCGACAGTCATCACTTGGACAAATATGAGGACACAGAAAGCAAAATAAATGTGGTTTAACCACTTACCACTTTATCCATACCTAAAAATGGCCTTCTATTGAATGTGTAAATGTAACTAAGTTTACTTTATGGTCTTTGTCTGGACAGGGGTCACTTAATATTTTTGAATGAGGATCTCAGAATAAATAGTACATCTCCATGCTCACATTTTAGTGCAATGACCAATGCTTTACTGATTAAACTGAAAGGTCATCCTACAGACACCAATTAATGTTCTGGTCTGTTAAACTGGAAAAACATGCTGGCAAAAAAATAAACAATAGGAAGTGAGAACACAATGAATATAGGAATATTGCATACAAGAAGGGAACTCATTGTGTGCTAATTCCACAGTAATGTATAGATTGTAAGCTCTTCGGGCAGGGTGCTCTCCTCCTGTCTGTATTCGTCTGCCATTTGCAACCCCTATTTAATGTACAGCGCTGCGTAATATGCTATATAGATCCTGTTTATTATTATTATTATTATTAATAATAATAATAATAATAATAATAATATTATTTGGGGGAAACACCCAACAAACATTACAGATTCACTTCCACATCTCATGCTCTAGTGGAATAGTAAAATATATCTGTTCTCTGTAAATAATGAATGCATCCTTCCATGTCCCAGTCTCCAGTGACTAAGATATACTGTAATTGTGTCTGCAGAAGGTTAACTTCATATTCCGGTATTTACAGGTCTAATTTTAGGGAAAAGTGGGCATGTCCATAATATATACCTGTTCATGAAAACAATACTTAGCAAGCTCTTGATGAGTATAAAACCTCCCCTGAAGAAGCTGAGCTGTGAAACATGTTTGGAATCAACACAGTTCTTCTTTGTCTTTACGTGTGCGCTATGGACTAACTGTTTCCCAAACTCACGTGAAAATACTTACCAATGAACCAGTTCAATTTAAATGTATTTGTAAAATATTGTACTTAAGTTTTTGATAATTTTCATGGATGAGTATCTATAATAAATCTTTTATTTATTCTATTTTGCCATAAAAAAACATCCATAATAATATTATTACTATAAATATTTATAGTATTTATATACCGCCAACTTAATATGCAACGCTTTACAAAGCCCATATCATGTCACTAGCTGTCCCTCAAAGGGGCTCACAATCTAATCATAATATGAATGTAAACATTTTCTTATTGCTCTATAGTTCAATGTATCAGCTGTATACAAATTCTTGTCAGATTCTGATGTGGGATGACAAGTAAATTTTTCTAACACATTACCAAAATGTGTTAGCTTAAATCTTGAGAAGCAGTAAGAGAAAGTAGAAGGCAATCTTCAATTTACAAACAGCCAGAGAAAAGGTCAGACAGGTTAGCGTATAACTCAGGTTTACTGCGGAAAAGATGATAATAAGGCACTTAGTCAATAAAGGCATGGTTTGGGTCTAAATCTGTCCAATACATTTTATAAGACAATAGTCTTCAGTGTTTAATAAATAAATACAAGATTACTAAATGATGACTACATAGTTCATGTAATGTTTTTTGTGGAAGCTTTAACTGGCAATTGCTTTCTATTTTAACGGTGTTATTGTAAAACGGCATTTAATAAGATTAAGCCTTCTCGTTACTGTTAAAATCATTTATTTATATTTAACCAACAGTTTTAAACTTTGTGATACAACATAAACAGGGCAAATTATGTGCAACTAATGTGAAGTTGTATGACTTTTTTATACAAGTAAAACCTTGTATTTGTAACCCACAGCTTTTAAAAAATAAACCCATGGAAAGTGAACTATAAATCCAAAAGATGTGTTAAACTTTAGGAAAGAAACCTATTTTATGTAGAAAAAAATTATACTTTATGATGTGAGTTCTGTCTGATTAAATGTTACCTTTAAGCTAATTTAAGGGCTTATCTTGTGAGCACTATGGTGTCTATTTATAAAGCAGTCAATTTGACATTCACTGAAACATTCCCTGGTGAAGAACCAATTACTGCCATTAAAAGACATGCATCCTAAAGATTATCCACCAGGGAATGTTTCAGTGAATGTCAAAAGAGTTACTTGAAAAACACAAGCTTTACTTTGGGGATCACATGCTCCCTCTGAAAAGCATGTGGTTTGCAATTTTAAGAGCATGCTTTAATAACATTTACACATTGTAAAGAAGATTGGCTTAACTGTATAGTCAGGCAAAACAATTTTTCCCAGTTTTGGATACAGTTCGGAACATTTTGAACCCTTGTCAAGTTTTACTGCTCTTTAGGACCTTTTGGAAAAATCTTCTCACATTTGTCTCAACATTTTACAGACATAAATTCATGATAACTCTCCAAAAGCAACAAAGACAAAACAACCAGTGCATTTTTAGTAAAGTAGGAATGTAAAATGCATGTTTATGATACAAGATTTTGTTATAATATTCCTCCTCCATGGCTGTGTTTAGTTTAGAGCTGAATGGAATAGTTCTCCAATTGACAGCACTACCCAAACGAGCCCTATCATATGTGTATGACTTTTGTTTTGCAGGACTTTTGTTTCCTCCTGGCAGATAACAAACCATCCTAATAAAGGAAGTTTATGCTTCTGGCAACAGTATGTTCCGGTACCTCTATGTTTCTTCATTAGTAGGTATTTCTTCACCTGTAGTTATTTTCTAGTTTTAGAACATATTTTGTTCTTGAATATGGTATATTCACATTGTACACCAAACTTGCAGAGAGAATCACCTTGGTATCAAAATCTATTTTTCAAAATCACATTGCTTTTAGAGAGCTGAACTCTCGCTGTGCTCTGTACCATTTGTAATCCAGAATTGACAATGGGTTGAAAGAATTTAGGCTTAAATTAAACTAGTTAATTATTCAAAGAAGAAATCTGTGTACATATAACAGCTTTGATTATGAAACAGAACTGCTTACTTTTTTTTAGTTTCTAGGCTTTGTTTCAAATTGTTATAGAGTGAATTTAAAAGTTTTATGGTCATCTACACATTTTTCACTTTAAGCTATTTCTAATTAACAAGCAGTTTTACACCAACAAAGAAAGAATAGAGCATGTTTTAGTGGAAGGCTCATCAACTATTTGTGAGTTCTGATTTTATAGGCTTTGAGATTTATAGATCACTATTAAGTAAAACCTATTTTTGAATCTCATCTTGCTCAATTTACCTTTTCTTCCATAAATGTGCATTTTTGTGATGATGGACAGCTAAAATGAGGGCACTTTGCTTTTATTGCTAAATAACTGTTTAGACAGGGTGAACCGTAGACAAAGAAATATAGCGAGCCATGATAAGACTAGAGTCTGTAAAATTTTTCTTTTTGGTTTAATAATGTCAGAACAGTCATTTCTTTCAATAGTTCATTTACCACCTAATGATGCCAATTCTTCCTTTGTCAAAAAAAAACTATCATTGCAATTTTCCTTTCATACGCTCCAACAGTTCCCTGACAAAAGTTCCTGTGCTGGATGAATATATGGATGCCACGTCTCCTCAGCTGGACAGGACAGAATCTCCCAAGCATTTAAATATTGCTCTTTGACATTAAAAACTCAGAATTAGGATTACTAAGAGGCGAACATGTAAGTAGTTATTAGGAAAATGAGAAAATCCTGAAAACCCCTTTTTTTTTGTTAAGGAAGCAGACCCCTTTAACACTTTGTTAAGACGCAGTGGTGGAATCTCTTTGAATATCCTTTTTTCAAACTTGCAATTCAAGCTGTAGAAGTTGTTTGCTGTATTAAGTTTAATCTAAACTCCAGCCAAATGGCTGAACACTCAGATGACATATATGGAGCTGTTTTACCTGCCATTGGTTTGTATTTCAGTACATTCAGTCTTAAGATCTACACAGGCTCTACCGTACAGCCCTGTCTGACAGAGTAGGGGGCCTGATCTCAGGTGGATTTGTCTCCTTTTGTGTGTTGTTTCTAATCAGTGACAGTTAAAAGAGAAGTGGCACATTGATGTGCTCATTTCTCGCCAAGGGCCTGATTTATTAAAGCTCTCCAAGACTGGAAAATATACACTATCACTACACTACACTATCGCTTCATTTTCTTCAATGCTGTAAGAAAATATTCTTTTTTGCCTTTTGCCCTTTTCTTGAAAGACAGTTTCTTCACTAATTCACTGTTAGCTTAATAATAACACAGATTTTAAATAACAAGATATTTATTAACAAAGAACAAAATTAACAAATAATCAACAATTATTCCAATTAAGCTAAATGAAAATCACATATAGACAAAGTAAAATGATACGTTACGCAAAGAGTCCATCCTCTGTACCCTGCACATTTAAGAGAGAAAAGAGTAAGTAAGAGAAAGAGGTCTAAGAGGCATAGGATGTATATAGGAGAATAGGAAATTTGGGAGAAAAGGCAAAGGATGTATATAAGCATATAGGAGGCTAAGAGAATAGGAGAATAAGAGAACAATTTGTGGCTGTTGTCCCTTCTTATACATCTCCAGGACCCTTGGCCACATCCAGCCACACCCATGCATCCACCCCTTACTCAGGTGTCCTCCCAACTCTGGAAACACCCTGCTCCCAAGTGTCTGCTGATATTCTTCAGTAGGTGGTGCTGTTGTATTGAGGGCAGGTCCTTTGAGTTGGTCCTGGCTTCCTTGATGTCACCTGATAACAGTGATGTTTACACACCTGTCAGGATATTCCTGCTCACAGAGATGTTATCTCAAACTTCCACTGTAATCATTCTGTTAGTTTCATTCCCAGAGGCTTTTCAGAGTCAACACCCACATCAAGATCCACCAACAGCCAGTTTGTATATGAGTGCTAATGTCATGCCACCCATGTTGTGCACTCCAACAAATGCATTATACATTTTTTTTTACCAGAAATGGAACTCCATGGACCTTAAGGAGAACCAAAGTCAGAATCCTCACAATAAATTCAAAACAATATATATTTATATTTTACAGTTTGTCTTTTAGACTAGTCTAGATGAACATTAGTTGGCAGCAGAGTGGCAGCAGAGTGGCTTCAATATCAGCTTCCTGCCTATAAGAAAACTACATGTCCCATAGTTATCAGGGTCTCAGCTCTTCACAGCACAATGGAGTGGCTACAAAAGAAGACATTCTGATCAGAGCATGACTTGTAGCCCCAAGCATTAAGGATATGTATTTCTCTGAAAAAGATGTAAGGCATTTATGGACACTGAGTGAACATATATTTGTAAAGCAACAAGAGGGAAAAATGTAGCAAGAAGGCAAAAAACAAAATAAGTATGTTGTTGCTTTTAACTTTACATTATAATCTGCTTTATTATACAGAAAAAAACATCAAACCCCTGTAATTATATCTAGTATGAATTAGTTATTTTATTCATATTATTATTATTAATATTATTATTATTGTTGTAGCATTTTCCTAAAAATAAAAGAACAGTACTTTAATGTGGGAAAACATTCTAATATAACTAGATTACATGATTATACTTGAGTTTTCTGGTATAGTATAGAAAGCCTTTATCAGTGTGCTCTATGTTCTTCTTCTTTTAGTGTTCTATGGAATTTTTTATTGTAACGTCAAAATACATTTTAGGTATAAAAAACCATGTATAAGGCAATAAGTTGAAAGTTTTAAAATATGTGTAGTAAGTCATTCTAAAACTATCCATGCTACTGCCAATATTACATAAAAGCAGTTATACAAGGATCTGTCATCAGCTAAAGTACTTATCACAGCGATAACCATGGCATTTGTCCAGAGCAGGCTTCAAGTCCTTCCTCTCTTCTTTAGGAAGTCAAGATAATAAAGCAATGCAAGCAATGTACTGGAGTGACTCTGGCTGCACTATCTAGTCTGTCTTCCCCCCAAAAAAGCCCATGCAATCTGTACATGTGAATTATGCATTTGTACAGTCCTATTTCTGCTGGGTGTAATTATCAATATCTGTTCTTATTCTATATATATGGATACTACACAGTAGCAGTTTTGTAATATAGGTATAATACTCCAAGTTCTTTTTACATAGAGACCATTCATATAACCAGTCTAAGGCCACCTGTCCTATTGTTTACCTCACCTACAATCCCATAGGATACCAAATAATCTTTATTTGCTGTGGTAGCATTTTTTGTCATACTGTCCAAACTGTTTTTTTAATATTTGTGTTTGTTTTTTTTGTTTGTGTTTTTGTTTGTAATATTTGTGTTATGTTTGGTAAAGCTGAATTTTCATTATAAAAAAAAACAATAACATCTACCTTTACGTTGAAGAGCTCTCTATGCCTCTGCAATTTGATTCTAGTAGGTCCTGCTTTTTCCTGAATACCTTCTTCTTTCAGGCAACAAGGAACCAGCGGGCTCTGCTACCTTTTTCCGTCTTCTTCTGCTTATGTCATCTGATCTTGTACAGTGTAGGCGTGAGATTGGATCATGTTTCCTCCTGAAAATGTAAAAATAAAAGTGCATGCACAGAAGGAGCAGTTTGTAGCCTCCTGGGATATGTGATGTTTGTGTCCCAGGAGACTCTGGGTTTCCCATTCAGTCTTTACCCTCGCAGGGGTAAAGACAGAAGAGAAGGGGTCCTCCCAAAAAATTAAAAAAGTATTAAAAAAAATTAAAGTAAATTTTTCATGATATAAAAGGGTTAGCCACCCTTTATTATAATGTTAAAAATGTCACCATAGCTCCGCTTTAAAGCATAACCACTAAACCATGGCTCAATATAACCTGCATTGAAACAACTCTGAGATATCAAGGTGGGAAAGTAGAAAATAAAAGGCACAGCTTTTATTTACTCCATTTAAAACTGATTTGGTTTTTTATGCCACGGAGTCAATACCTAGTATATAATTAAACTTGTAGTTCCAAAATCCAAAAGTTTGCATTGAATGGTACTTTCAATTCCACAGCAATATATTTTTGTACAGAACTTTTAGTTATTGTAAATAACTGAAAAAAAATATTTTACATATAAAAGAATGTAAAAAAGAAAATAAAAGTAATTTGAGTTTAAAAATCCTATATGATTTTGTTTAGTAAAAATACAGTAGGAGAAGAGAAGGAAGATGACTAAATGTGTGAACACCGTACAGTTTAAAGTACTGAGATGGTTAGATTTACTTTTGATTACTTTGTCTAATCTTTTAGTTGCTCAAGTTTTCTTCAATTTGCATTCAAGTTGCAACAGACTTTTGAGTTGCTTTTGTATTCACTTTGGTTTATTTTGTAAAGAAAAGTAGTTTAGGTCAAGGTCTAAGAACCCACATTAAAGTCCTTTATGTCTGCTTATTACAAGGTATGTTCTGTGGTATCTAGTTGATTTTGTATGAGGTGAATCAAAAATCTGATGTAGTGCCAGGCAGCAAAATTGTTTTTTTTTTTTTATCACAGCAGTCAATGGTGAGGGAAAACTTTACCATCTAATTTTCACAGCTTTAAGACAGAGTTCTCAAAACATGTTTTTATCCATCCAAAAACAGAAAATGTCCTTTTACACCAGAGGATTGTTTTACCCAGAGGATTAAATTCCTTATCATAAACACTCCGCTGTCCACACTCACAGATATAGACTTTTCGCTAAAGCTGCACAATAGACCCAGATACCACATTATGGGGTGCATGCTTATTAACCTATTTCTCTACCCCATCCCTCCCACCACCTTCAGGTGACCTTAGGCCTTAAGTATCTGCTCACTTTGGTTCACCTAAAGCAAGTTTGGCCTTTCTTTACAAATCTATGGTGATGGATGGGGTAGAAAAGGAGGTCAACTGCAAGTGGAATGCAATGAAATGAATGATTTCAGGAAGGTTTCAAACTGATGTAAAGCTAAAGCCATCAATGCAAGCCCAAAGACCATGAACTGCCCAGCATCAGTGTACCTGAAGTTTTATTCACTTTTCTCAAATACACATTTTTCTACTTTCAGAACATAAACTTCAAAATATATTCAGGGTACAGTGCCAGCAACCTTAATAAAAAAAAAAAAAATTGAAATATGCAAATTCCATATGCATAGTTTTCAGTGTGTTTGCTTTTCTGACAGATCTATTTCTCACAGCCGTCACCTGTTTCTAACAAAATAGAAGGGTCATTAGTCCAAGTAAAATATTACTTTGGTTTATTTGCTGCAAACATCATCTAGCACAAAATGCTACTCAAGTATATGCATGTCATTTAGTTTTACTAGAGGGATATATCTTTATATTAGTATATATTACTATATATTTATTAGTTAATTAGAAAGTCTGGTAATAAAACTGACAGTACAGTACTGTATTCATGGTATTGTAAATGTGTAGAATCAGATAAGCAGGCTCCTAGAAGAGTTTAAAGCCCTTAGATTTTTAATTTATTGTACATTTTAGGTTGTCTGCATAATTTAAATACAACACATATTAAAAACTTAAAGGGTAATATTTTTTTTATGTTAACATTTAATTTTTTTCATTTTTGTTGGTGGGACTAGGTTTTGGTGCAGTTATTCTATAAACCTGCCATCCCTCCTCCTTGCCAGCCTTGTATACTGTAGCCATGTGCTTGGCAATTCTGCAATCTTTCCTACAAAGATTTTGAATTGTACCTTTGCTTTTAAAATAAATATATATATTAATGTATATATATATATATATATATATATATAAACATATTAAGAATATTAACCAATGACATTAAATATATCTTCTTTAATAGTTTTTTTGTTAAAAAAAGGGGTAAGCCCATCCCCTGTCACATTTACAGCAGGCTTTGTCACCCAATCTCGTGCCTGTGTGGTGCGAGTTCGGGTGATATAGCCACAAGAAGAAAGAAGATGGAAAAAGATGGCGGTGAATCAGGACTGAATCGAGGACATGGCTGGAGGGATAAATGACTCTGTTGAAGTAAAGGTAAGAGTGATTTTTTTATTTCATGTATAGTTATGCTTTACCTAACCTCTTGTGTATACTCACTCCCTCCTCCACAACCCTGCTGAATGTTCACACTTGTGCCCATAGGTAGTGGTGAATAATGCCAGGGCTAATTTAAAAGTATAGACCATTTTCAGGCATACCAGGTTCTTTTTGGATTCATTTGAAGCAATCAGTGGTATATTTGGCTCTGCTCTGGTCTCATGACAATATACATAGTGGTGGCAGACAGCAACAAATCGCTGGATAGGTTTTCATCCTAGGGGTAAATAAGGTTAAGGGATGGATAAGTTTTAGGGTCAATATAGAATAGGATTAGGATCAGAAAATAATAGGGTTAATGGTTTAGTTAAGTATTTGGAAATTTCCATTCTAAAATTTCTTTACTAACCGCTTTCAGACTTAAGCTTTCAATGCTGATGCTAAAAAACAATATTTTCACCATAGCAACAACTGCTTCTGGTAAAGACATCTGAGTACACCTACATTCAAGCACCAGCACATACTGACAAATATTTGCACCATAGCAAACAGCAGTTTTGTTTATGTACTTTATTCATTTACATGATGCTGACAATTTTTTTTCCGCAGCACTTTCACAAAAAGCCATTTACATCAGTACTTGCTCTTGAAGGAGCTTACAATCTAATGCCCTAACACAGTCATAATCATGCACACAGAGGGACTAATTTGAGAAAAAAACCATTGACCTACCAGACATTTTGGGTAGATACATAAGCATGATAATACACAGATTTGCTGCCAAGTAGTGTCCTTGGTGGGAATCAGATGTAGATATAAGTGCTTCTAGGCAAAAGCACTAACTAACCCCCTTACTGGTAAGAAGTAGTGATAAAATGGAAGCATTATGCATTGGTAACATGCCTGCATGATGAAAATATTCTTCAAATTCTTTTATGCAACATATATAGTGGACACTACACATGACTTACTAATTGAGAATTCTACATTTTTCTTTTTTAAAGAATAACAGTTCAATAGTTAAGTTTCATGGCTTAAGTGATGATCTTAAAGATAAATTGAACCATTTTTATTTTACCTAAAATGCACTCAGATTGCAATATAAATAACTGTTTTGCTACAGGCTTTATTTAAATGTGTGTGGCTTTATTTAAATGTTGGCAGCATGCTGGAGATTCAGCCCTTACTCTGCATAGAATTCAGCATTTTGGATTTTTGGCATACCTGCTGCACAGTGCTCTAATCAACAATGTTCCTTGAGCAGTTTTGTTGATTGGAGTACTATGATGATGGGTGTCAGATTGCTGAATATTTTTATTGCTGTGTTCTAAAGTGGTCCAGATCTCTTGAACAAGTCATTTTACCAAAACACACTGGCATATTAGGTAATTTAATAAAAAAGGCTCAAAGATGACTGATATGCAGTAACACATATATATATATACACATTTTAGGAGAGAAGAAATTAGAATTCCTGGAAACTTGTATATCCACCAATGCAAATGTTAAAGATGTTTTTGCTGTTAGGAAATGCTTGTCAGGCCAGTGATTTTGTGCTGTGCAGCCTATTTTGGCCAGCAATGTCAAAGAGTATAGAGAAATAGCAGCAGCCCCTGCTTCCCTTTAGCCATGCAGCCTGATGTATTTTATGGCATCCCCAGCATCCATTGTTAGGCTGTGCACAGCTGAAGAGGATCCTAGAGGCTTATCAGCTCCTGACTCAGTCCTGCACTGTTATTGGCTGCAGAGACTTTAAAGTCAAAAAGGAAAAATAGGTAGTGTGGGATACTGCAGTGGCACACGGCATGGAGTCGCTGGCCTGACAACTGTTTCCTAACATTTGCATTCATATTTTATATTTCTCTATAACAGCAATTTCTTTAGGCATGCTTTTAAGAGTTCCTATGCCAATCCAAACAGTCACTGCCTAGGGTTGGGTTATTCCTCAGCATTGCATTAGTGACAATTGGTGGAAATATTCTTGGATCAAGATTTATTTAATGGAATCCTTACATCTGTCCTTTCAATTAATTTTCAAACATTCTGGCAGTCTTCTATTTTTAATTCTCAATAATTCAATAAACTAGTTCAGGGCTGGTTTATCTCATATTAGGTCACTCTATTTATGTAACATTAATTTTTGTCCATTAAGCCTATTAGGATGAGTGCAATAAAAATACTGCTAGCACACTGTTTTATGTGTTATGATAGCTGTTGGTTGACCTCTTTTCATGCAAGCCATGCCCTGACTCAGTCGACCTGCACAATTCCCACAGCTGTTCTAGCAGCAAATAATATGCTGTCTAGAGCCTTATTATACATGATTTATGAAGGGAAAAATCAAGGGGGAGACATATAAAGCAAAATGCTATTTTTTAAAATACTGCACAAAGAAATTGTGAACAAAAGCTGGGATTTTTTAGCATTCTGTCCAGAAAACAATTCAATAACCTTTGTCATAATATGATTTTAGACACACCAAATGTTTGTTATTTATTATCCAAGCGTACAGCGGGTTTTTAACTGAACCCCATTTGGGGCACACAATTTTTAAATAATGCAGATATTTAGTAATAAGAATAGTATTGGTGACTGTTTAGCCAATTCAATAAATTTCACCATATTCACAGGACTGTACTGCATCTTATATCATAAATCATATTGAATCCTTCTCATGAACACACATTTATATGGAAAATCTAACCATGCTTCAAAATCATTTATAGCAAAGAGCAAAAAGCCAGAAAAACTGAATGAAGAAATCACTATAAAGAAAGTAAACATTAATTGACGGTACACCGACCTTCAGCTAATAATCCCATCTGCAATAACCTACTAAATAGACAAGTTGTAATTTTTTAGTAATTATGCTGCAAAAACCATAATCATAGCATGAAGTAATCAAGGTCAGGACGGCATTTTCACACATTTGCCTTATTGATTGGATTCTGGCTTCTCATCATTTCGATTCTTCTTTTCTCCAACCTTTCTGCCCATTCATTTCGAAGCCTACAAATAAATAATAATTAATCTGTAATAAACCTGGTATTGTTGATGTACAGCATTTGTACCTATGTACTATGAGCCTCATCAAAAAAAGTTTCCCATAGAAACTTGCTCAATGGCTTTAAATAATAAACAGTTAAAATGAAATAAACAGCTGGTTGAGTTCTTTAGAATACATTTCTACTTCTCCTCAGCTTGTAATACTTATGCAGTAACTAGTATCTTAAAGCTGGACCTGAAATATATCTAAAGCCAAAACTTTTCTATGCATTTTCATTAGAAAAAGATTATAACTGTTTTAATTTTATTTTATTTTTTGGCTTCATTTTCCTAATTTTCTGTTCTGCAATCGTTAACAGGAAGAAAAACAATATTTTTTCAACTTGAAAAAAAAAGAGAATGTAAAATGTCACTGGATTGGATGGAGCATAAATGGTTACTAATTACAAACAGGCACTGTATAAAGGATACACAGGATTACTGGAACACATAGAGCTTGATTTATCAAAGCTCTTCAAGACTAGAGAAGATATACTTTCATTGCTGAACTTGGGTGATCCAGTAAACCTGGAATAGATCTGGTCTAGGACTGAAAACATTTGCCATCGAATAGCAAATAATTTTTAAGAAATCTGTTCCAAGTTGGTTGGGCAACTCAGGTTCTCCCTTGATTTCAAGCCATGGAGAGCTTTAATAAATCAGGACCATAGAGTCAATGATGCACACAGGGTCACTGGAGTAAGACGTTTAGTCACTTAGAGTCACTAAAGCATCAAAGGTCACTAAATACAATGAATTACAGGATTGTAAAGAGTACTAGAGCACACAGGGTCACTGGAACACATGATCCCATGCTTGCATCCATGTAGTGACACCTAAGACTTTTTTAATTAAAAAGAGGCAGAATTAGGTAGTAAGTACTTCCCAGAACCATTTTTGCAGCTTGGCAAAAATTAGCACAATTTACATGAATATTTAGCAAAAATGTGATTTTGGAGGCAAAAATGTAGTTACTAATTTGGGAAAAGTCCTAAATATTGCTACCCAAAAATGTTGTTGTTCAAAAATATCAAAGAATAAAGGCTTATAGTTTAATTGCAGAAATGTACTGTTACAAGGAAAGTTGTGTGCTGCCATTACAAACCCTTTTCAGAAGAATATTGTTTTATTCATTAAAACTATGTAATAATTCTTTCATTATAAATATCTCATCTAATTCAAATCTAAAGCTGTGCAGAACTGTGGTATTTCATCGTTTCTGTAACTAACCCTGTGGGTTCCCTAATGAGAAACACTACTTGATTTTGACACATGCACAATATATCTAAAATAATTGGGCCTTTAATTAACAGTGACATTCCAGAGTTGAAAAAGTTTAGTCTGGTCATGGGCTTTTGAAATAGTAGACTACATATTGTATGCTGTCAACTTAGCTGTGGAGGCTGGCCTGAGTTAAACTGAAAAAGCAATACTTACATTTCCCTACAGTAAACCTGTTGCCACAAATACATCATCACATTTAATGTGGATTTAGATTAGTATAAAACTGCCTGCAGCGGCATATGACGTCAGAGATAAAAACTTTAGATCCACCAGTTTGTTTGTCATCAAATATTTGTTTTTGTTCCATCCTGGTTATAGCAACAACTGTGATTCTATATTTAGTAGGCCTTTTTTTCTACCTAAAACAAATGTCATATAGGACAAATTATGTGTTCCAATAGTGTTAACAATGGATGTAATTAATATCACTGCTTGGTTAATTTGTTTAGACATTTGCTTACTAAATCTTTTTATATTTTCTTTGGAGCACAGATAAGGATGGCCTTTTAGGAAAGCTTGAAAAATGTGGGATCTAAAGCATATACAGGCTGGATAATTGTTGCCTAAAATGAAATGTTTTCACATTAAAAATCAAGTGGGTGTACAGTGGGGGTCCCCCGCCATTGTTTAGTGATCCCCTGGGCAGATCATTAACAACCCATCAGGAATGACCGCTGTCATTTCCTATGGTTGATGATCCTCTTCTCTCTGTTCTCCAAAGAATTGAACAATACTGTGTGTACAGTGCTGTTTTATTCTACTGTCACTGGATATCATGAAAGATTGTTTTTTGTCTTAGAAATCTATCATGTATGTACAGTTTTAGGCAAAGAGTTTAATTTAAGTAAACCTTTTGCACAGTAAAGAGTCCATTATCCTGGCTAAACCGGAGGTTAATTTACACTTTCTACACCCTCAACCCAGGCAGTTTAGGCTTGTACTTTGACTGAGGGTAGAACACATACTTCATACACCCTTAACTGGGCTAGAAGAGTAGGAAAACTTTATCCTCTTTGTAAATTAGCTTTAGATATACAAACCCAGAGTTAGCAGACTGTAAGTGCACACTACATTATTACACCAACAAAAAACACAGACTGTATGAGGTCACACCGGCATTCTATTGAAAGGGAAAGCAATCTAGCAGTCTAGAACGCTGCTTCTTAACCAGGGTTCCTCTAGAGGTTACTAGGGGTTCTTTGATCAATGAGCAGTTTAGGCTATCTGTAAGGGTGACATTCCTCACAATGGCCAGCAATGTACGAGGCATTCTTCCCACTGACCACCACACTAATGTACTGTGAGTTGTGGGTATAGTAATTATAGTAGGGGTTCCCTGGAGACCTGAAAATAATTTCAAGGGTAGCTCCATGTAAAAAGGTCATGAGGATGGTCTAGGACATTTTCCAGTACGCAAGAATATACTGCTGACTGTCCACAGTATGAAATATGGTTGGCCTACAGCCACCCTGACAACCCTCACAACCTAGTCCATATCCTATGTGGTTTTTGCCACTGTGTAAATCTGACTGTGTATAAAAACACATATGCCAGAACACAGTTGGAGCTCATTTATAGTTAGTACTAAAGAACAAATAAGTATTCCTCCTTTTCAAATTTAGAAAGGCCAATACAGATTCTTTTAGCAGAATTTCTGCACAAAGGCAATCATTTAATATCATTTTCTTGACATAGACATAGAAATAAAATGTCAAACAGAAATAGTGAGATGACTTAAAGCTTTGATTTCATTAGGCAATAGCTAATTTGCAAGCTACCAAAATGTATAACAACCAATCATCAATCCTTTTTATTGTTCTATCTGCGGTAGGTTGATGAAAGCGGAGTATAGTTACAGTATTATTCAGTGAGGTGTTACAAAAGCAGCGATTGTTCAGACTGCAGAAATTTTTAGAAACCATTTAGATTTTACTTTAATGTAACTAAGTGTACAAAACAAGAAATTGCATCTTTCTGCATGGGCTGCTGCGATTTGGGTAATAAATAATCCCAATTTGAGTTTTACGAAAATACCAGCTACATTACATGTGGTTCTATAGATAAACACCATGGGACATGTTCCTCATTATATCTAGTGGTGGTTTTGTTTTGTTATGCTGAGGACATCATGTGCCCCTAATTTGCAGAAAACCTAAATGGTTTTAGTAAATTTTATTTTAATGTGTAAATTAAAGCTAGGTATGATGTAAACTGATTGTTCTCAAAGCTGGACTTCAAATTACCTTTCTTTGGGCACACTTGTTAGTTCACTGCTATGCTGAAAGCAAATATGCCCATTTCCCTGCACACTATGACTTTCACACAATAAGCATAAAAAACTCCAGCAGATACAGTATATTGAGCCCACCTTATTTGTTTAAGGCTACGTACACACATGCAATAATTGTTGTTGCAAAACAAACGATTGACGACCGATCACGATGAACGATCTGCACGATTCTGTACATGCTGTAACGATACATCCATTCAAATATAATCCACCAATAATGTACACACACTAGATATGATCGTTTGAACGATGCAGGAAGTGACATGTACTAGAGAAAGTGTACTGTAGAACCATCCACGACCACTGAACGATCATACACACAATAGATTGTGAACGATCGTCGCCCAATCAGATCCGCCTAGGCGGTTGTTCATTTCAAGCGACTTTCCTCGTTCGTTGGCCAGTCGTTGTGCACTTTTTTTTGTTAAAGATTATTAGTCGATCAGTCCTCAATCCTTCTTTTCCAACGACAATTATTGCATGCTTGTATGTAGCCTAACTGATTGACTATAAGGATCATCCAGTCCTCTCCTCCCCATCTGTGTTGTCCTGGACCTCCCCTTTTAACTATTTGTTTTCCATCCTGGCAATCATTTAGTCTCAGCTTCATGTGTGAATAAGTTGTCTGTATGCAAATGTAGTCCATCCAGGGACGCCTGTGGGTTGATAAAGTGTGTGAGAGACAGTACTGTGAGCTGAAAAATCCCCTTCTGTTAAAATTTCACTCAGTGGAACCACATAGCAGTTAACTGAGTCAAGGAACAATGGGTTGTGAGCATGTTGACAGAGATGGTAGTACCACGTGCCTGCTCAGCAAAGACAAAGCATAATACAAAACAACCAGCAGCAGCAAAGGATTTCAGAACTGATAACAAAGGTTATTTTTGGAAAACAAGCTCAGCTTAGAGGAAAGAAGGTGTGAAGGTGTCAAGTTTTTGGTTTGTCAATAGTCCAGTAATAACACAGAAGTAGGGATTGTGTTGATTTTCATAAATGTTTTCACAAAAAAAGCTGAAATATGTAGGATGTTAAACAGTGAAAGCAGTACTAATTTGCCCTGGTCTTCTCTTTCCTGACACCCCACCACCACCTTCTTTGGCCAATAGTCACAGAGATTTTCCAATATCCCTACTCCCAAGAATAGGTCTGTTGCAGCCCCTGGAATGTGGTCACAGGGCGTACAAAGAAAAATTACACAGTACAGGTTATTAAAAGTGACATTACACAGGGGGAAGAAAGGGAGGTCTGAGGTCATTATGGTGCTGATTAAGGTTCAAGTTTTTTTTTTTCCAATTTTTTATACATTGAAATATTGAACAAATATATACAGTATTTATGTATGCTTCCCAGAATAATAAGAGAGATAACTGACCAACAGCACTTACAGCTGCTCTTAAGTAAGCATGTGACAGAAACTGGTGTTTTATTACTCAGAGTTTTGGAAAGAGGTTATAGTTCCATTTACCTAGAGACTTAGTTCCATTTTAAGTGCAGCAAACATAACACTGTAGTTCCTTGCATACACAAACCACAGTAGGGATATAGGGGCTGGCAAGAGGACCCACAGCATGGTCAGGAGGTTATGAATTTATCACAAGAACTTGAAATTTATAAAATGTAAATTTAAAAATATGTATAATTCAAATGTATAAAATTATTTAAGCAGAAGTTGTTCTAGTACAAAAAAATCATACAAAAATCATTTGGTGGTACCGGGGTAACAATTAAATACAGTACCTCTTTTAAGGAGGGTACATTTCAAAATGGCTTTTTTTCCCATGCAAGTCCATGGAAATGCAAAAGCAGCTGAAACAGGTCAAATGCAAGTCCACTCCACCTACAATAAATTCTGACTACACCCAGAAGCTTCTCAAATCTGATGTCAAAAGCATGCTGTATTTAAAAGGCCTTCAAATTGGTTGTGTCAACAATTGTGCTGTAACCATGTTTTACTGCTATTGCAATTACATGTTTCTGCCGACACCAATAAAGTATGGGCATGAAGACTGGAAGTGTTTGGGATGTGTGTGTCATAACACATATCCATAAGATGTAAAAAAGCCCTGAGGTGCATATATATGGCCCAGTCTTATAAAAGAGATGCTTTCTTGTGCAGGTGAAGAAAAGGACAGTTGTAAACAGACTCAAAGACCCTCACATTTTAGTACGGTATATTACCATTAACCCCATGTTACCACAAGGCTTGGTAATGCCTGTACTTTATTGTGGTGGTATTTAATATGAATGGTATCTCATAATCTAAAAAAAAATCAATAGGCTATTGATGGACTGGTCTTCTTGTTCCTATTTGGTTTGCTTCTACTTTCTGCTCATTTAAAAGAGCACTCAAAACTCATCTTTTCAAAATTGCCTACCCATCTTGTTCTGCCTACCAATCTTCTCTCCTAAACCAGAAGTGGCCAACATTTTGGACCTCACGTACCACTCAATTCATAATTTTAAATCTCGTGGACCATTAATATGAATTTTTTTAACAAGATAAATACATTTGTAAAATGATGATCTTCCTAATGGTGCCTGACAAGGACTGTGGAGGCTCTGATTCATTGATCAGCTCACAGTTAAATGAAGTATTGCTATTGTTACTATTATCATTAGTTGCATTATCTTTGGTTTTATTAATTTTTTATTAGGGTTTTTAAACAAATTTTATGCATAACAAAAATAGAGATACAGTACAGCGTACATATTAAAGGTCATAGCTAGAGATGAGCGAATCGAAGCTGGTGAAGTGGAATTCGATCCGAATTTCAGGAAAAATTATCCAGAAAAAATTATCCAGAAAAATATAGAAATCCAGAAAAATATATACGCAGTTCACTGTTGCAGTTATTTGTGGTGAAAGCGTTTAGTG
>NC_092863.1:27513740-27524033 GCF_032062135.1 Pyxicephalus adspersus
ACAAAAAGAAAAATATATATGCACTTCACTGTTGCAGTTATTTGTGATGAAGGCGTTTAGTGGCCTATTTCAGTACAAAAAGAAAAATATATACGCACTTCACTGTTGCAGTTATTTGTGGTGAAAGTGTTTAGTGGCCTATTTCAGTACAAAAAGAAAAATATATACGCACTTCACTGGTACAGTTATTTGTGGTGAAAGCCTTTAGTGGCCTATTTCAGTCCAAAAAGAATAATATATTCTCAGCTCACTTCTGCAGTTATTTGTGTTGAAAGCGTTTAGTGACGTATTTGAGTATCAGGAGGAGGCCACATAGTGGCACAATGACAGAGTCTAAAGGGGGCAGCAGCAGCAGCAGCATCAGGCGGAGACCACAGAGTGGCAAAATGACAAAGTCTGGAGGTGGTGGCAGCATCAGGAGGCTACAGAGTGGCACAATAACAGAGTTCAGAGGTGGCAGCGGAGGCGGAGACCATAGAGTGGCAAGGTGACATAGTGTGGAGATGGCGGCAGCAGAATCAGGAGGCTACCACAGAGTGGCAAGGTGACATAGTGTGGAGATGGCAGCAGCAGCATCAGGAGACCACAGAGTGGCAAGGTGACATAGTGTGGAGATGGCAGCAGCAGCATCAGGAGACCACAGAGTGGCAAGGTGACATAGTGTGGCGATGGCAGCATCAGGAGACCACAAAGTGACTTGGTGACAGAGTGGGGCGGTGAGTGGCAATACCAGTACCCGTTGACGAAGGTGAAAGAAGGAGCACTTGGCATCTGATGTGTGGCATCAGGTGGGGGCAGCATCAGAGTAGTAGCTGAGGCAGTTAGACAGAAGAAACCGGTCTCTTTTGTCAAGGTTTGGGTGAGATGGCATGGATCATCCAATCAGATGCATCAGGCATTGGTGGGTGGAAATCCTGGCTGATCCACTCCTGATTCATCTTGACAAAGGTCAGTCTCTCTACATTTTGGGTGGACAGGCGAGTTCTTCTTGGGGTACATATGGCCCCCGCCGCACTAAACACCTGCTCTGATGCCACACTACTGGCCAGGCAGACCAGCTTTTCCAGGGCAAACTCAGCCAGTTTTGGCCACAAATCCAGTTTGGGTGCCCAGTAGTCCAGCAGATCTTAAATGATGGCTGGCAGGGTGCACTCCAAGTATGCCAACACCTGCTGGTTCAGGTTCTGCTCTATGTCTAGCATCTGGTGAGTAGTTTCTTCACTATGTGTGTGAAGAAAACTGCTCATCAGCGACTCAGGCTGCTGCTGATGGAGCTGGTACTGCTCCTGCCACCCCACCCCAGCAGCCATGGCAGTTGAACGTGAGTGCAGAGGGCCCCCCCAGTCAGACCTGTGAGAGGATGGACGATGGCGCAGATAGACAGCAGCCAACTGACTACATAGTCAGTCCCTGTAGTAGTTCAGTTTCTCCTCCCTCTCAGCGGGTGTAAAAAAGGCCCCCATGTTGGACCGGTAGCTAGGGTCCAACATATGGAGGGTGAAATTCCAACGGGTGAAAACGTCGCATATCAGCCTATGTTGGGGGATGCCGTTCTGCTGCTGCAGCTCAAGGAGGGTGTGCTTTGCGATGTACGAGTGGCAGAAGTGCATACAAAGTTTCCTGGCCATTTTTATGATGTCTTGCAGATGGATGGAAGACTTCAGGAACCGCCTGACAACCAGATTGAAGACATGTGCCATGCAGGGCGCATGGCTCAGCCTTCCTTGATGCAGCGCTGACACCATGTTCTTCCCATAGTCTGTCACCATGGTTCCGATTTTGAGTTGTCGCGGAGAAAGCCATGTTTTGATCTCTTGATGAATCACACGGAGCAGTTCATCCCCAGTGTGACTCTGTTCCCCCAGGCAAACCAGGTGCAGAACAGCGTGACACCACCGTGCCCTGCACATGTGGTATGCTGGAGGGGCACTGTGAATTGTCCCTGCAGTGGAGGCTGAGGACACGGGGGAGGATGAGGAGGCAGAGGCGGACGTTGTCGCAGGACCAGCGGCGTGAGAATGTGGAGGCGGAAGCGGTGTCACCTGGCCAAGTTGCTGGTGTGGCTGTGCAGGAACCACATTCACCCAGTGGGCCATAAAGGACATGTATTGTCCCTGACCGTAGTTACAGCTCCACACGTCGGTGCTGCCGTGCACTTTGGCAGACACTGACAGGCTCAACGACTGGCCCACCTTCTGTTCTACATATTTGTGCAGGGCTGGTACTGCCTTTTTCGTAAAGAAATGATGGCTTGGGACTCTACACCTCGGCTTGACACAAGCCATCAGTTCTCTGAAAGGTGCAGAGTCCACCACTTGGAAAGGGAAGGACTGCAGCACCAGCAACTTGGACAGGAGCACATTCAGCTTCTGCGCCGTTGGATGAGTGCAAACATACTGTTGTCTCTTGGCAATCGCTTCAGTGATCGATTGCTGACGGAATGACAGACGAGGAGTAGGAGGAGGAGGAGCAGGAGCATCTGGACCACCAGAAGATGGAAATGACATACAGCTCCCTTCGGCTGAGGTGGTGGGGCCTTGACTGCCTGAAACCCGGTGCGTGCCACTGAGTGACGCAGAGGTTTCTGCGGCAGGCTGGACCACCACATCGGAGCCACGGTTCTCCCAGGCCGCTTTATGGTGACGATTCATATGTTGACGCAGGGCCGTGATGCCAACATTGGCACCCTGGCCACACTTCACCTTCTGCCCACAAATTTTACATATGGCCATGTTAACATATGGCCTTCTCTGGCGGCTTACCAAAAAAATTGCCACACCGCCGAGTAGGTGATTTCCCCCCCAACACTCTGCACTGACTGACTGCTACCTCCCGCTGCCTCTGTGAACCCCTGCACCACTACTTCCCGGGCAGGTAGGCTGCTGCGAAGCAGGTGGTCAGCCCCGGGTACCTTTGGCTCCCGACCTCCCTCTGCTGCCTCCCTGCTGACTACCAGCCATGCTGGCTCAGCAGCTGCCTCACAGTCAAGCTGCCACCCTCTTCTCCTGATGATCATGAAGCCCCTTCTTCACCCAGCTCCCAAGTGCGATCAGCTTCATCATCATCGAGTAGTGTATGCATGTCACTGATGTCCTCCTCAACAGTGTCTGGGTCAGCCTGCTCGCAATACCACTTCCCACGCCACTCTCCTCATCACTATTTGCCTGCCTAGTGGAGAAAGCGGCGGATGTCTCCTCCAGATCTTGGCTGGGCAGTAGCTGCTGACTGTCCTCTACTAGCTCCTCCTTGCTGTAGAGTGGAGCTGAGCCCACAGCATACAATACTTCTGTGGCTGAGGGAACAGCAAAGGAAAGAGGCAAGTTGAGGACAGGTGAGTGGACAGGGTCTGCTCCTGGGCCATGCCAACTAAGGGATGTTTTTGACGAACCCAACGACTGTTGGCTGGGGGTCTGATGTCACTGGGGATGAAGTGGATGACTGAGTTAACCAATCTAGAATCGCTGGGTTGGTGGTCAAGACACGACTGCTAGATGACAAGGGAGCTCAGGCCTCTCGCTGTGACTCCTGCTGACACGCCCCCTTACTCGGCTGCGACCTCTGCCTGCACCAGAAACATTTAGGCCTCTGTCACTCCTCTGTGCATGGCCTGCCACTTCTCTGTCTGACATACTTTCACTTGAACTAATTAAATTTAAAGCAAATTAAAACACACCTAAAAGCGAGGAATATATTTTTATTTTTGTACAGAAATAGGCCAATAAACGCTTTTAGCACCAATACCTGCAACAGGGAACTGCGTATTTATTTTTCTTTTTGTACTCAAATATGTCACTAAATGCTTTCAGATTTTTATATATATATATATATATATATATATATATATATATATATCACGTCAAATATACATGTGAGTTGATGGAATGACAGAGCTGTATAATGGCTATTTGGATCCCCAAATAATCTTTCCCTGCACTTGTAAATCACTTTTCTAGCACTGTCCCTAGGGCCTTCTGACGTCTCTCCCTGCACTAAGATGCTGTGAAATGATTCCTCCCTATCCTTTCCCTGCACTTATAAATCAATTTTTAAAATTTTTTAGCACAATGAGGTTTCTACTAGCGACTGCACACGTCTCTCCCTGCACTCAGAACGCTGTAAAATGTCTTAATCCAAGATGGCTGAGGCTATTTAAAGGGGTGTAACATCACAGGGCTGGCTGGCTATTGAATGGCTGCATGCATGGCAAATATGGGTCATCCCGCCTTCCCAGAGTTCCTTGCCCCCATGTCCTCACACGTGTAGCAGACATTTTAGAAAAAATTGCGATTCGTTTCAACGAACAGGAGAGCTCAGGTCTCTGAGAGCTGCGAGGAAAGACCCTTGACCCTTTGAGAACATTCATGTTTGGAGACCTTTTCCCATAATGGAGAAAGATGTGGGGGCTGCTGGGAAGCAGATGGCGACTGCGCGGGAGAAAACGATGAAGAAGAGCATATATGTAGATGTTCAAATAGCTCTTGGGCCTCATCAGGGAAAGAGGTGGAGTGCAGATGGTTGCGATATGTGAATTGAAGCTTGAATGGGAATCCCTGCCGATACCTGATATCCAAACGCTGTAATATCTGAAGGAAAGGTTTAAAAGCTTTCATCTTCTGGATCGTCTGTGGTGCTATATCTGCAAAAATTTGGTATCGGTGAGATTGAAATACTATTTCTCTCTTATTCCAAGACGCTCTCAAAATTGCTTCTATTGTTTTATAAAAGGTAGGCTTAAGAACAAGATCCCTTGGAGGGCCATCTGCTTTCCTGGGACCCAAAGCAAGGTGGAGTCTGTCCCATTGTAGCCTTTCTGGTGGATAATCTGGAAGTAATTCCTGTAACAGGGCTAGAAACCAGGCAAATCATCAATCGTTTCTGGGATCCCCCGTACGCGCAAATTAGCTCAGCGATTCCGGTTTTCTAAATCCTCAGTAGTAAGTATTGCAGCTTGCATATCTTTCTGGAACATATTTAAACCCTGCTCATGGGAATCTATCACGGTGATGGCGTCATCCATTTTCTGTTCTAGATTATGGATTCTAGTGCCCAGCTCTCTAATCTCTTTGGTTAGTGTTAAAGATAACTTGCATGTGGCTTGAGAACGTTCCTACTGCAGAAGTTGCTTGAAGCATTCTAGCAATTCAGCATCCCTGCATGCTGAGCCAGGCTGTGCACTGGGGATAAACACATGGGAGCCATCACTGGAATTCTCATCAGCAATGTCTAGCTGCCTAGGTAAGTATAAAGACCTGCTTATCCTGTTTGCTGAGTCGGCTCCACACACCGGAGACACAGAGCTCGATCAGACTGCAGCCATCTTGTATCATGGCTTATAAGGGCCCCCTCAGTTGCATTATCTTTGGTATTACTAAAGAAATGCAAAATATTTGTTTGCTTTTTCTCACTCATTATGAGTTTATTTCATTCGAATCTTGGACCAAACAAGAAATGGTAGTTACCCATGTCAAACTAGTTGATGCTATTAAATATAACAGTTAAAGAAAATACACAGTTAAGGTCATCTTTACCTAAAAGAGCATCTGAGAAAAAGACAAACAAAATAAAACAACAGCAGAGTGACTGTTGTAATGGTCAAAACAATACTGAGGTGTTAAGACTACACCGATGTCACACTGCGCCTCCCTTGTTTTTCCATCTCTAGTACAGTTTGTGGATTTAGTGTCAATGTCATCCAGAATATAAGAATTTATTAGAATATTATTTTTGTTTTATTATTAATAAAACATAAAAATTGCAAATAATGTCAACATTTTTCTGTGGATCACCAAAATTTTCTCCACAGATCACTGGTTGGCGACTGCTGTCCTAAACCCTCACTACTCCATATCTACCCACCATATCTACCCACCATTCCATATCTGCCCTACTTCCCAGTGTGATGCTTCCCCCACCTCCTAGATTGTAAGTTCTTCGGGGCAGGGTCCTCTCCTCCTCCTGTGTCACTATCTGTCTGTCATTTGCAACCCATATTTAATGTACAGCGCTGCATAATATATTGGCGCTATATAAATCCTGTTTAATAATAATAAAAATAATATTATTAAAGACAAAATTACAAAATCAGTTTTTGCTGCAATACCTCATTTGCATCCTGAGTTTCCCCCGCCCCACTTTTTTTCTGATCCTGGATGTCCTCAGTCATGATGACTAGTACAAATGAACCACTTTTTCTTAGCTCAGGACATCCTGGACCTTTTTTAGTCCGGAAAAGGGTAAACCAGCACATTGATAGGCTCATTTCTCTGTTAATTAATTCTCTCCACACATCAGATGCTTTTTGTCAGCACATGAGCTAATTGGCTCCTTATTCTGCTTCTGTAGACCTGCTGTACAGGAACTGCAACAGGCTTATACCCAGCCAAATTCAAGTACTTATACTGTTTGCATGCTTATATGTTTTAAAAATAAATCAGAAATGGTCACACTTGTATTATTAAATAAAATATTATCAAATATTATATTTGTAGTGATAAATACATCACTGTATCCCTTACATAAATGTAAAAGAAATACAGTGCCTTGTTTTTTTTTCAGTGGAAGCATTATTCTAACTGAAGAAATAATAACTGAGTGCTTTTAATCCTACCTTCCTATGGTTGCATGCTTGGGATGACGTGCCTTGGGTGAAATGTATAACCAGTGATATCACAAGGTCTTTTGACATATTAATGGTCTCTACTAAATGCCCATCCCTCTGTAACATGAAGGATTAGCAGCATGGCATTCAATTTACATCATGACATTCCCAGAACTTGCAAAGTAGGGTCTGTGGTTTAGCTTAATTATTGTGATTGTAATGTTTATTTTAAGCAGGTTGGCATTACACTACGCCAACTGTGTTATTGCTAGAGCAAGAATGCCAGTATGCATTTTATATGAACACATTAGTTCTGTTTGACTTTAAATAAACTAAGGGCTCTCTCATTAATTATCTATTTAAAAAGCTTTTTGACCCTTTTTGTTTGTCCGTGCCCTTGTGCTGTTGACTGCTTTAATCAGATGTCTCAAAAGGCATTATAAAGATGGCTATTTTGTTAGATTTTGATCATTAATAGAATAGATAGACTTTTGATCTGGAGGTTAATTGACCGGAATACTCCCAAAGCTCCTAGTAGACCTCGGAAAACCGTAGAAAATGTACTTAAAAAACACAAGGAAAGGCTTTTTTTTTTATTTTTTCATTTTTTATAGCTTATTACTTACATACAAAATATATTAGATCTTTTTGTGCAAAACAGAGTGTTTTAAGTTAATACATTTTGTAATCATTATTCTTTACTATTGTTTTCACTTGTGCCTCACTGGGAAATGTATAGATTTTACTTGATGCCATAGGGATCTGCTTGTAACTACCTAATCTTCAAAGTCATGGCAGCAAACACAATTTGAGCGTGGTATAAAATGCAAAACCATGTACAAGCGCACAATAACAAAATAAGTATTCCATGTTATTTGCAAATCTAAAAACTTTGTTGCCCTGAGTATTGAAATTAACCTAAAAATTGAGTTATCCCAAAAACCACAATATAGACAGCAATGATTTAATGGTATTTGCAGTACTTAACATTTTTTTCTTGAGTGATGACACTCTAACTGTGAACAGAAAGGGGCTTACTTTACTCCTAAGGATTCCCAATGATTAAAAAAATATAGCAATTTTACTGTTATGAAGTTTATTTTCCCTGATATAAACAATAATTTATTTCCACACACCTTGATGTGGTTTTCTTGTCTTAATTCCACTCACACTAAAGATGGGATTTTTCACTCATAATGCAACTTCATTTTAACCTCTAGGCCCTATTTTGTTTTAAACGTAGTATACAGGGAATGAGCAATACTATATGCCATACCCATTATTTGCCATTCCCCTATAGTCCAGTCAATTTTCTTCTACAGCTCTTCAAGTCTTGCCTTCTGTTAATAAAGAAATATTGGCAACTATGGTGCAGCATGTAAACACCAACTTAGTCGTGGAAAACTTTAATAAATCAGCCCTCTTGTGTCTGAAAAAAACAACAACTTCTACCTTTAAAAAAATGCACATTTGTGTCTAAAATAAAATGCACTTGCCAACCTAGTTTTAAGGCTCTAATGTCTGATAAGCTAAAGTAAAGGTGGATTCCCTGGTCATTACCCCCATTCTATCTTGGAGTTTCATCATGAAGCCCCAAGTGGTTTGGATAGAAAGGTGGAGTGATCCACTCTCTCCTAATAGTAACAAACCGGGGAGTGAATGTATCAATATAGCCTGCCAGTGCCATTAGCATAGAGTGCTCAGAGGACACCTGTTTTATACCTGTGGGTTTGTACAACCTACCTTATGCTTGAAATTAAACTTGGTTACTGACTTTGCTGTAAAAATAACTTAGACATAACTGCCCTTGTATTGGCATTTGGGGAATGGACTGCCTGTTGTAAGATGAAGCCTCAAAGTTTTAGTGTAGTTTACTTTCTCTGAACAAGTATGTAGATATGGATTTTTGACTTGATTTGGACAAATATTTAAGTCAACAGATAATAAAATCCTGATACTCATTAACTTATTATTTAGAGGGATTCTATTGATGGCAGCATCCATGCTAATATGTATGTTAACCAATATTATGTTTAGTTTACTGTCATTGCAATATCACTGTGATGGTCAATCAACAAATGACAAATATGCAGCACCTGTTTGGCCATCATAATATTCTTTATTTTTTCATACCCGATTTTAGTAGAACACAGTTCTTATTATACCTTAATACTTCACAATTTCTTACCTTTGTAATGCACTCTTTTTCTGTCTAGCTGCTTCAATTTGTCGTGCTTCATTTTGTTTTTGAATTCTTTGTTCCCAAGCATTTTTAAGTTCACAAGTTTCCAAAGCAAAGATTTCCACACGTATGTATTGGTTGTTCATGATCTGTGGTCAGATAATATAAAATGTTACTTTCTCACCTTTGTTTTCTTTATCCTGTCTTTAAATTTAACTCAGATTTTTTTGGAAAGTGCCTTTTGAAAAAGGCAAATGCCACAAGCCCAACCAAATACACAACAAACATTTTGTTCTTATTTTCCCTTAATATATTCAAATGCTTGTATTGCATGGAACAAAAGGTACAGGACTGACATTATCTTTGCACAATTTCATCTTAATGTCTTCAAAAAGTCTTGCATCATTAATTGCCCAGGTGGTTCCTAGTTATGCCTTTTGTATTATACACTTTTATAGATGAGGGATACTTTGCATATAAATGTCTTGTTTTCCATCCAGATAACAGTGATTGTTTTTATAGGCTAGGCCACAGTAATTAGTAATTGTGGGAGTTTTAAAAACAAAAATATCTCACTAGATGAGACATAGGGATACATATTTTTGTAACCTAATGTGTATGTCCAGCCAAAACATTTTTCTTAGTATTAGATAATTGGAAAAGGATTAGCAGCCTTGTTTGGAGAATTCTGCTATCTGGAGCTCTGGTATAGAGATTTTCCCATACTATCTGCTTTGCTGACAATGTTAACCAGACTGGAAGTGAGGGGAACTCTTCAGTACAGACAAAATTAAAAGAAGAATAGGGGAAGGCTGGAAATGTCAGATTTTGTTAACATGTGTCCCAGTTGCAGATCTTTTACCATTTCCTGTCAGGTGAAATGATTTGTCAGAAGCAAAGAAAGTAATGAAAATTATGTCACACAGACAGCCAGATAACATAAAATACTCCTTCCTTCCCCAATTTATATAATATAGTATTAAAATTAAAGATATTGGCTTCAAACATGAAACACAAACTTAAAGTGTATGTAAAATCCAAATCAAATAAGTAAAATTCCTAAAGCAATAACTGATTTAAGTAATATATAAGCATTACCTTTGACTAGTAACAGATCGAGGTCCTACAAGTTCTCACCACCTACTTCCTTGCAACTGCAAGTCTTGCCTTTTCATGTAGACGTTGTTATTGTGATGCAGGAACACTGCATATTTGCTTGCATATTTGTTCAATAAAACAGATATTTTGTATATGCAGTTTTTTATACACTGTATTTACTTACTAACCTAAGATTGTTTTATGTAAAAAGTATTATGGAATGTGTATAACCCCTGTCATTTATAGTGCTGCCTGAATCTCTTTCATGAATATTACTTACCCTCTTCATTTGTCGAGTGGGTTCACTTGTTAAGTGGAGGTTATAGACTTTTTTATAGTATTTATTCAATTTCTAGTCAACTATTCAACATTTTTTCAAATATACCCCATTTATTTAGAGATATAATAATATTAA
>NC_092863.1:27524801-27526469 GCF_032062135.1 Pyxicephalus adspersus
TGTCCTTGGAATGCATTAGTAATGTAATGGCTGATTGGTTTATAGGGTGCTAATAGCAAAAAAATTTTTTAAATCCATTCCAGGTTTGCTGGATCACCCAGCTTCACTGATGAAAGTGTATCCTCTCCAGCCTTGAAGAGCTTTAATAAATCAGGTCCAATGGATAGCTTTCGTTGCACAGTGGCATATTTTTGTAAGGCAGCAGTGGCCAAGGAATCACCAGAGGATCAAGGGTCTGTTCAGTGACCCTCTATATAGCATCACTGGTGCCTACTGAGTTTCTCCAGTCTTCTAATGGGCCAGTCTTATTGGATGTAAGTTAAATGGACAGTTTACAAGGCATTACATTGTTGTTAGTAAAACTAAGAAAGATTTTGTAGGGATTGTATGATCAAATTGTGTTGTGTTTAGCCAGGTTACCAAAACATGTCTATAATTTTCTACTGATAAATTATAAAATTAGATCAACAATGCTCAAAATAGATGGTGCAATATCATTTTATTGTAACACAATAGTTGCAGCAATCTAATTTCTATTGATTTGTGTGCAAATAGTCTATTGAAGACTTACTTTATTACGCAGGTTGCTTCTTGATTTACCATTTTCGGTTTAGAACTGTTTTCCAGATATGTTTAAAAAGGACTTAGCTTAAAGACTCTTCTGAATGCTTTAACGTAAAGGTAGAAATGAGAGAACTGTATTAAAATTATATAGATTGCGTATGTAATTTAAAGCTTTTATTTTGGGCAGCTAGGCACATGACCACTATTTTCTAATTAGGCATTTAGGAAAAATGTCTGCATTTTAAATATGGGTAAAAGAATCAGCAACATTAGTGTCTCTTAAGTCATTATCTATTGCTGTGAATCTGGCACTTAAGAATGTGATTTATAATTTCCACTGTCATCGGGGATTACATTGATACACATCACAGCTTGTTTACAGACCCAGACTCTAATTAACACCCTGGTATTTTAATATATCAGTTTCACTAGGTTGTAGTGTTGGGAAATATTTGTTGACAAGAGTTAGGCAAATAAATAGTTGCACTTCAAAGACTGGAAAGATTATAGACTTCAGCACTAATTCTCAATGTTTGTAAAGCGCTGATATATTCAATGCTACAAACCAAGTCTTCATTTTCTAAGGTACCCTTCTGTGTTCATTTTAAATAAATCCTTAGATGGCTACACCGACCAGAGCATGTGTGCTTATTACATTATATTATCTATATGCTGATAATTTGGGGATCTAAAAACCCTGACAAATGTGCAAGAGAAAACAAAATCCAGAGACTGCAGTTATAGACTCTTTACTGATTCTCCAAAAAAAGTTTTATGTAAAAAAAAGTCACTTTTACAGCAATCAATCTAATTGAAAACTGCCTAGGATATTTGAATGTGATTGGTGATATAGGAAGCAAGAAGGAGGAACTTTACCAACTCAGGCTTCAGCATTCACACTACCAATGACCCCGTGATGTGTTCTCTGCCTTCTGGGTCCAAAGGGTTACAGAGTTACACTTAATAAAATGTCCTATTTTAGCTCTTCTGTAGTGATTGCTGATTAGCATTTGTTGCTCATTTATTCATTTCACCAGTTCCCTGTTTTATGAAAACATTATTTTATCACTTTTAAACCAATACAAAACCCTGGTTTGGAAATGA
>NC_092863.1:27527069-27528327 GCF_032062135.1 Pyxicephalus adspersus
TTTTGGCAGAAACGTTGACAGTTGTTTATGGACACTGTTTTAACCATTGAAAACCTTGAAAATCCCTTCATCTTGCCCAACTCACTGACTGTTTATATCTGTGCCAAATTCATACCTTATACTTAGTAATCATTAACAATTTGATACTTCACAAATAAAACATGAATCAGGTTGCCTTAATTCACCCCGTAGGTTGGCAGTGTGTGCAGTTTACATTTCTTGTGACAGCAATCATCTCCTGCGACAATCATTTGTTGGGCATATATTAACTGTATATAGCTACTGAACCACAGCACCTAGAGAATAAAGGAGCTTAAAGGAATAGTGTAATTATTTTGATCAGTTTTCTTTAAATCTTTCAATTACATCTGAGATTTCCAATGAGAAAACACAACACAGCGAAATATGGGTCTGTGTAGGCTGGTGGACAGGATTGGGATATGAGCAGCAGAATCAAAGGTCATCAATAAATTAAAGCAACATGAGTATCCCCAGAGGATCAAAGAGCAGCAATCCCTAGTATAGCCAAGGACAAGGGTAAGCAAGTAGAAGTTCTGGGTACTGTTGGGGATAGAATAACATGGCGGAAATATTACAGAGAGGGAGCAAGTCCATTGGGTCCAGGAGAAGCAATCCAGTGTATACTGGGGTACCATGAACATAATCATGTGGCAGTAATGTAGACCAGTAAGGGAATAAGTAAAATAGGTCACAAAGTACAAAATCTAAGAGTATCCTGAACAATGTAGCAATAAGATACAAGGGAAACATACACTCAAGTTTTAGGCAATCCTGAGAGGTCCCAAGTAAAAGAATGCTGTGTGCAGCCAAGCTCCACGTACACACTCATCAGCTGGACACAGCTGGACATTTAAAAAAAAGGAAGTGAAGGGGTGCTGGTAGTTACTGCTCCTATATTTAACTTGATCTTTATGTCACAGGAAGGCACTGCCACAATGCTGAAAGTGGATCTCTAACCACTGACTACTTCAGCTCTCACCTGTATACACCTTTTAGACCAGAGCAAGTTTAACATTTCAGCTTTGTCTTTATTTAAGAGAACACAGTAATACTTTTTTTAAATACAGTATATGTTTTTGTTACAGACAAGGCTTTTTTGAGCAATATTTTCTTAATCTTTAGACATAATATGTAGCAATAAAAACAAATGTAGACTGACCATTGTTTTAAAACAACAAGTGTTACTGTAGATAGCGTGTGTAGTCTGTTCTAAAATTGATCTACTTTTTATCTCCCA
>NC_092863.1:27528798-27562203 GCF_032062135.1 Pyxicephalus adspersus
AGGCTTGTGTCTTTTGACCCTTAGGCTACCTTTTAACATGAAGAGATCAGTATATCCAAATATGTATTTGGAAGTAATTGGGTAGTCTATGGATGATGGATTGAAGAAAGAACTGATTGACCAAGATTTTTATAGCCATACTATCATTGAGCTGACTATAACTTGCACATCCAGGTCCTGGATCCTAATGCAGAATAAACTGCAGTTAAACAATTCAGCAATGCAATCCTGTGATCCACCATTTTATAAACATGTTTAATGAGTTAGACTAACTGTGAAAAGCAAAAGAGCCATTATTGACTCTGATTATATGATATTTTAAAATAGATTCGAACATGTATACTAATTCTATAAAAATATATTTACCTGGGTCTCTATAGAGGCATCCCTGGTCTCCAGCCTAGCTATAGATACAATGCTTTACAATGCCTAAATATTCTGGTAACTTAACCCCCCTAGCGTTCTAATTATGTCCGTATTTACATGCAAAATGTGTTCCCTTTTTCTTTTTCAATGGAAATTTATTTTACATTGTAAGCTATAATTCTTAGACATAACTCACCGAAATATGTCCAATATTAAATAAACTTAATAATAAACTTTAAATAAAAAAACACAAGAATCTGTTAAAAAAAATAAATAAAAAAATAGTGAAACATATAACTGTACAGAAGCATTTATAATATATCTATAAGATAATTTTATATATTACATGAAGATTTATTTGCATTGGACTCAATACAGCTATTTTGTATTAAATCTAATAAAAAATTATTTGAATTTCCAGCCACTCNTCCTGCCCGCACCGAGGCAAGTACCGACATCACCGGAAAACCCTGGACATCGTCTCTGCAGTTCACGGCTGAAAATCAGAGGAGGAGGACATGTTCCCAGGCCCTGCAGGGACCTGCAGGGACCAGCAGGATGCCGGGGGATGACAACGGAATAAGGTAAGTGTTTTTTTTTTAAGTTTTAAACGACCCCGAGTGTAACTCAGGATTACTGCTACGGGGGTTGATGTCCCCTCACACATTGCTAGTCACTCTCATTCATACCCAAGCATTCTTACCAGGGTATGACGACCCCAAGCGTATTGTGTGGTGGGTATCAAGGGATTTGGCAGGATCAAAGTTTTTGTAACAATGAATGGGACATGACCCTTTGACTCCCTTTGACTTTTTGACTATTTGAGACACCCACAAGGCCAGACCGTCCGAATACTTTCAATATAATAATTATATGTTCAAGGGGCTCTGAAATATGCAAAATCTCCCCTTAGCTCTACGCCATACAAACAAGTATGTGACTGTGACCCCCTGGGTAAAGGTATCCTTTCACTAATCTACCGCTCCCTGATTACTGCTGGGTATTTGCATCCACTACCATACATTTCTTGCTGGGAAACAGGTATAGGACATATACTTGGGGAGGCACAATGGCAGCAAATGTGGGACTCTGTGTCCCATGGCACCTCTAATGTGTTATTCCATTAGGCTAACGATGAGCACCTTCCCTTCTCGTACATGGTTCCCATCAGATTTGCGGCATAATGCCCTGACTGCTATGGTTGCTGCTTTTCTGACTGTGGATCAGCAGGTACCCTGTATCACATTTAGTTACAATGCCCCAAAATTAAGTTCAAAATGAGTTCACCAGATTATCTTTACCCTTTTGCGCAGGGGTATTCATAAGGACCTGTTTGAGGCACTCTTACGCCTCCAAAAAGTTTCCAAGTACCAATTTAGACTCATAACATTTGTGTTCACAGCCGCCAAGCAGACTCTGTCCAAGTCTTGGTGGTCACGTATGCCTAGGGTGGCACAGGTGAAGAGGAAAGTACTGTGGTATCTAATTAATGAGAATATGGTGGCCATACACAAGAATCACTTGCAATTTTTCCGACAGACCTGGGATACGTGGATCGAACATTATCTCCCGGGAGATTTTAATACTTCACTCCTTACCATATGGGGGTGATCTAGGGTGTTATCCTGGGCTCACGTATCCATTTTTCCACTGACGTAGACACTCTACACAAGTTTTGCATACCATATGGGGAGCCAAATACCTATCTTGGTCCCCCAATTTATTACCAAATTATGCTTGTTTCACAAATTCTTTAGTTTTTCTTCTCGGTTTTTGCTGAGAATATTCACCACAAATGTAGCAAAATACATTAGGGGCATTTAACCCCCCCCCCCCCCCCCCTGAGGGATAGCACTTAAGATGTTGCCAATCCATAATGGCTGTATCTGGGGTTGAACTGTGTCCCTTTTCCAGTGTACAGTACTGTATTCCAGATGTAGCCAAATGAAGATTCGCACAGCATATATGTTTTTACGACAAATCGTGCCCTCTTTGACGCAATGTACTGCACCCAGCTGAGCCTCCTCTTGTAAGCCATTAGACTTTCAGCAATGCTGACATCTCCTTCTGGCACATTGTTTTGCTGGAAATTTTGTAGAATCATCTGAGACACTTCCCAAATTTTCTTGAGTTTTGGTGCAGGATGGGTAGTCTCATCAAATTCTTCATTGTTTGCAAAGTGCAGGTATTTCATTATGAGGGAAAAGCGGCATTCTGGCATGACTGTGCCAAAAAATGGAGTAGCAATCATTTTATTTTTGGACCAGTACCACTTCTGCATGGGTTTGCCCACAACTCCCTGCAGGATCACCAAGCCCCAAAACAGCCAAATGTCATCCTTGGTTACAGGTTCCCCTTTTCTGCTTCTTGCAAACCTCAGGTGTGGAGCATCTTGTTGTTGTCCAGAGTACCTGCATGAAACAAAATAAAAAAGGTATTTTAGGATATGTTCTTTTTTAGTGTGGTGAATCTAGGTGCGCTGGTAAATGGAAATCTTGGCGGTGCTGTCTGGACCGCATCAAGGTCAATGGAGCACCATTTGTGCACAGAACTGACCTCAGGTCCAGAATCGTCGCTCAGTTCATTTTCGCTGTCTGATGACTATTTTCCTGGAGAATCTTTATTGCTCAATTCCATATGGGACTCCAAATTGCTATCGCTGCTTTCAAATTCCTCCAAAATATCGCTTGCGCCGCGGAATGCCTTTTGGATGCCATGTGGTCTCCAGCAATCAGTCAGGAACAATCAATGTCAAAGACAAAGTGATAAAATGATACATTCAGGAAGTGATTTGTAAGCCATCAAAAGGTCAGATCAAGGTCAGGGCTAATAGTGGGCAAAATGTAAATCAGGGCACTGGGCAATGATGCTTGGTGCACTAAAATATGTATTCATACTTTTGTACTGTAAAAAAAAAATTAAAAACAGAATACATAGTAATCTGCTTTCAAATTTCCTGCCGCCACAATCCATCCCTCCACCGCATTACGCCAGAAGATGTCACATCTTGCAGAGTGATGTGATGGGGATGTCCCCGCCCTGCTCACTTCCCTGAATCCACCAACGATGCTGTTCAAATCACCCTGAGGCTGCGAGCGTCACATCTCCTGGGTAATGTGAGCAGCTTTAATAAATTCAGAGCATCTAGAGCTGGGTACTGGGCAGTGGGTAGGCGGCTGCAGTAACAGCATGAGGAGGAGGAGGCAGGCCCTGAGACAGAGTGTGTACAGAGTGTGCCAGACAATAATACAGACCCACTGAAATTTGAGAGCACAGAATGCCCCAAATTCCTTTCTGCCTAATTTGTAAAATTGGTACATGACCTTAAAACTTCTTGTTAGAATAAACTATCATTTTAAAGTTTAGCACACACCAAATGTGTTTTTTTAGCCATTCAAATTTTCTAATGATTACACCTGTATCTGTAGAGATGCTCATCTGTCTGGCGACTCCGTGCCTTGCGCCATCGCAGTAAAAAACCATGTTTATTCTGTCCAACGATGTCATTTGCAGCAGTCAGGAAAACTAAGATAGCAGCAGCCCCTGCTTCCCTGTAGCTGTGCAGCCTTATGTATTTTTGGCATCTCCAGCACCACTCTGAGAGGTTGTGCACAGCTGAAGGGGATTTTAGAAGCAATTGGCTCCTGACTCAGTCCTGCACTGCCATTGACTGCTGGGACTTTAAAGCCTCTCTGCTCCCAGTCACCAGTGCCTGTTGATGCCGGTTTATGCTGCCTGGACTGACCTTTGCCTGTGACCCACTTGTGTTTTGTCCTTGTGTACTTCATTTGGTAGATGGATATTCTGTGTATGACCTCTGCTCTGTATTCTGGGCTTGGCTCAGTTGGAATCATGGTACTGTTTTATCTGTGGGCTCCTGGCTTGATAACAGCTCATCCCTAAGCACCATCCCTTGTGCAGTAAGACCTGGGGGCAACAGAGTGCTGGGAAACGCAATCAGTCTCCAGAGGCTGAGCGGAGGCTTGCTAGAGGTGAAGACTGCGGTGTTACTTTGGGGGACTGGTGTCTGGTAAGGACTGGTGCCGAACAGGGCCTTACAATGTAATTTCTTTACTTTCCTCTATGTATACAGCACACAGTTAGAAAGTAGTAATAAAGATTACCACCTCCTGTGATTTATGATCACTGTCTTCACACTAAAATCACAGCAAACAAAAAGATTACATGGCTTTCCAATCAACCCAATGTGTTAACATAACAATTGAATCAATATTCTATTACGTTGAAAATGGGCCTTTTTAACATGCAAAAATCAGTATAAAAAGATCCCAGGAGGTTATTAGCAGTTGTGTTTTTATAAAACACAGACCAGAAGTTTCATAAAATAAAAGATTGCATTATAGGTGGTGGATATTTTCCTGCATACAACTGAATTATGTCAAAATGATTTCATATTTGTATAGAGAGAGAGGTTGAGGGACAGAGATGAGATGATTTGGAGTAGATTTCCCTTACAAGTAGATATGTTGCCAGCCCTGGAGCTTCAAATAACCTCAATATAAATACAGTTTAAAGACAACCTTTTAGGCAAACATGAGATATTTTGTAATAAACATAATTCTTAGATAATACAGGATCAATCATATTGATTTGCGTCAACATTACAATATTTAAGGTACTGCCTCAGTCCTTGAGGTTAACGTACCCGTAGTGCTAGACAGAGATCACCTACTTGGTGTTTGTTACAGTCTTTTGCCAACGGGTCGCGTTTAAGTAGAACAGTATGTGCAGAGAACACAAGTTAAGTGGAGGTTTTAATGTAGTCTCGTTTACCCAACATGTTTCGCCTGACCTGGGCTTCCTCAGGGGTGGTTCTGCGTATAATGGAGTTCAGGTGCACATATTTGTGAATGCATCTAGATTTACAATAAATATGTGTCATAAAATATGTATAGAGAATTCTACCATCAAAGAGTCTCTTTTTAAAGTCAATATGTGATTCAAAAGTTTTTACATGTACAAATATAACATAAGTAAGAGATAATGGATAATCAAAACCGACAGAGAAGATATTGCATGGTATAAAAATAATAATATATAATAATGATATTCATAATAGTGTCAAAACTGATTTCAAGTATGTATACTTTATGTTAATTGGAAATTGTATTAGGTTTGATAGCTGCCATGAGTGGCATATTTATCTCAATATTAAGTCATGTTTAATATGTGAGTTTTATATTGTATATACAATCATCAAAAAATTATGAGTGAGAATTAATTACTTACATGGTCCTTGATAAAGGGTACTTATCAACTTTCCAGAAGCTGGTTATACGTTGTTTAATCAGAGGACCTATGATAATTATAGTATCATGATTATCTGCTGTCATCTAAAAAATTATACTAAGATTCTTTGCAATAAAGTGCAAGAAAGTTTCTAAATATAGAATGTTAGGTGGTGATTAATAAAATATGTTTCTTACCCTCATGGACACAAAACTGCCTCCAAGGGGCAGGAAAGATTCCTAGTTAGCAGCTAATGGGGGAACCTATGATAGGTAAGTATATTGTTGTAAACTATATATACTGTACAGGAATAATTAACATTGTAATGATAGTTATGACAGTGTTAAGTGTTGTGAAAGTATGGACAAAATATTGGTTTTACCCCTCAGTGTGTTCCAATTCTTTGAATTGTATTGATTTAAATATATTTCATAATAAATGTAAATTAAAAAACAGTAGACATGTTTGGAATGCAATGTCAATACATAGCCTATATATCTGCATGTTTACAAGATTCCTTGACCCCCTCCAGTCTGGTTTTAGAGCTGCCCACTCCACTGAAACAGCCCTTACTAAAGTGGCCAATGACCTCATCAGAGCTAAGTCTCAAGGCAACTTTTCCCTGCTCCTTCTCCTTGATCTTTTCTCTGCTTTTGACACTGTTGATCACCCCCTTCTAATACAAATCATGCACTCCATTGGTATCTGTGACACTGCTCTCTCTTGGTTTGGTTCCTATCTGTCTGACCGCTGTTTTCAAGTTTCTTTCAATGGTAACTCCTCCTCACCCACTCTCCTCCCTGTTGGTGTTCCCCAAGGGTCAGTCCTTGGACCGGTTCTCTTTTCTCTGTACACCTCCTCTCTGGGTAGTCTCATATCCTCCTTTGGCTTACAGTACCATCTGTATGCTGATGACACTCAAATTTATCTGTCCACCTCTGACCTGTCTCCCTCAGTCCTGTATAAGGTCTCATGCTGCCTGTTAGCCATCTCCTCATGGATGTCTGACCGATTCCTGAAACTCAACCTGGATAAAACAGAACTCATCATCATCCCCCCCTCAAATTCCAAATCCCCCCCTGACATATATCTAACTGTTAACAACACTGTTATTCGGCTCTCCCCTCAGGCACGTTGTCTTGGCGTCACCTTTGACTCGGCCTCTCATTTACCCCCCATATTCAGAACATTTCCAGGTCCTGTCACTTTCACCTACGCAACATCGCCAAAATCCACCCCTACCTGTCCCCTGAGACCACCAAACTCCTTGTACATGCTCTCATCATCTCCCGTCTGGACTACTGTAACATCCTTCTCGCTGGTATTCCACTAACCCGACTCTCTCCTCTACAATCTATCATGAATGCTGCAGCCAGACTCATCCATCCTTCCCTCCGTGCCTCTTCCGCTGCATCTCTTTGTAGTTCTCTCCATTGGCTTCCATTTCACCTTAGAATCAAATTTAAGCTCCTGTGCTTTGCCTTCAAATCCCTACACAGGTATTGTCCCACTTACATTTGTGACATGGTTAAAAAATACTCCCCCTGCCGCTCTCTCCGCTCCTCCAATGACCTACTAATGACTTCCTCACTCATAACCTCATCACACGCACGGTTACAAGACTTCTCTAGAGCTGCTCCAACTCTCTGGAATGGTCTTCCTCGTCCTATTCGGCTTGCTCCTACTTTCTGCTCATTTAAAAGAGTGCTCAAAACCCATTTTTTTCCAAACTTGCCTACCCGTCTTATTCTGTCAATTGAAACCACCACTACTTCCCACCACTACATATCTCCCATCCTATTGTGTGTGAAATTCCCCCACCTACTAGATTGTAAGCTCTTCGGGCAGGGTCCTCGCCTCCTGTATCACTGTCTGTATTAGTCTGTCATTTGCAATCCCTATTTAATGTACAGCGCTGCGTAATATGTTGGTGCTATATAAATCCTGTTTATTAATAATAATAATAAAGATGGCACCCAAGCTTACAAGAATACCATAAAACAACTTCCAAACACATATCTCACTGAACTAAGACTAAAAAGCATTTGTTAAAGAAAAAAAACTCTTATTATCAAAAGGTTGCTTTACTGTCTCAATACTTTTTCTATTTTTTCACTTCTGATGTTAATTTACAACAAGTAGAATAGCCCCACTTTAATATTAGTCTGATTAGGATAACAGCTTACCCCCCTTATATATACTAATTGTAACACTCCAGTACACTAACAGTTTATCCAGTAGTAACAACAACTACTAAGTGAGTGCTTAAATAAACAAACCAGCAACAACCACAATACTAAAGTGAAAGAATAATAAAAAAAAAAATAATGACTACTACAAACCTAGTGGTTTGAACCAAAACCTGCCTATTGTAAAGTTTATAAAATTGTGGTTTTAGATACACATTTAGTATATGTTTTTAGATGGATGCTTTGGATTATTTGTTTTATTTATTTGTTTAATATTTATTTTAACAGCAAGTGAGCCGGATCTTTTTGTTCAACCCGAGTTCCTGAACTTACAAATTGATTATAAATTATCAACAGTGAGTGAATAGGAGCTGATAGTTCAGTGTGCCTGTAAGTTTTTTTTTTTAACTAGGTAGGATATTACAAAATGACAAGGAGAATATTGTATTAATGTACAGAAACTAATGTCACAAATAAAAGACCCTCCCATACTAGAACAAACTAGCATGTATGCTTAAGAACCATGGTCCTGATTTATTAAAGCACTTCAGGGCTGGAGAGAATACAATTTCATTAGTAATTCTGAATGATCCAGCAAACCTGGAATGGATCTGGTACAGGTTTTAAAACATTTGCTATCAAATAGCAAATGACTTTGAAGAAATCCATTCCAGGTTTTCTGGATCTTCCAGCATTACTAATGATGGGTAATCCAGAAAAACTGGAATGGATTTCTTCAAAGTCATTTGCTATTTGAAAATCAGGCCCAATACGTGAAGAGGTATAAACAGTTATGACACCATCCTCCAAGAGCTATAACACCTCTACACTGATTAACCCCCCTGGTATTCCTGAGTGTGGCTCGAGGTGAATTTTCATTACAAAAATTGAGAGCTTATCTGGTCCTAACGAGCCAACAGCATCCTCCAGCAATGCCGGCACAGCACCTGTGTTCACTTGGTGATGCCCGGCCTGCATCTGTGTCTGCTGGTCTCGCATCCCGGCGTGTGAATGTTTGAGACGCGAGGCTAGGGGATGCAGATGCCAGGAATGCGACGCGTGTGTGGGCGGTGTACCTGCATCGGGGTGGTCTGGACTGGTGGGAAATTTAAAATTAAAGGTATTTAAATGTCAAATGTACCGATTTTACATTTAAAAAGCAAAGTAATTATACCGCCAGGGAAGTTAAACAATGTTGTTCCATATAAAACAAAGAGTACTGGGTAAGAGAAGAGTGTGGGGAAATGGTAGAATGGGTTTTGGAGTAAACGTTTTGGAGAACAGTTATTTTATAGATTAGTAGTTCAGAGCTATAAGGCAAAGAGGTTTTAGGAAAGAAAGATTTCCTTTACCTGCATGCACCTTTAGAAAAAAACCTCCTACTTAGATTAGATAATGTGGCTTTTGGAAGACTTTTATTTTGACACCATTACAGCAAATCACTTTTAATGGAACTAATTATTAATTTATTTACTAAAGGATCCTTTGAAAATGATTAAAGAAAAAGTAGGCATCATGTAATGAATCAATTAACCATCAGATTATGTGGGGATTTATTACTGCTATACTAAGAGAGAAGTAAAACAAAACAGAAAGTTATCCTAAAATAACATTTTACAAAGTGTAAACTTTTACTGAATAGGAAAGAGCTGTGCATGATTGTGGGAACTTTGCATGAGCGCTCAGATAACAGGTTGTTTATTTGGGAAAAAAACATCAGTGGTGCCTGTAGTCAAGCTGTAGTCAACAAAGATCATGCTTTAGGGATGCCAGATGTCTCTTACTGCTTTATCCTAACTGCTACACCTCCCCCACCACACTTACCCTTTTGTCCCCCAATAAAAACAATACCAAAACAGTTTAGTTGTTTATTACACTTTCTCAATAATAAATTACCATAACAATATATATATATATATATATATATATAGGACCACCCAAAGGGCCTGAGACCACCCATAGGGCCGCGGAGAAAGAACCTTATTGGGTCGTAGTTTGCCCATGCCTGCTCTTGGCTGTAGGTCCTCGAAGGCATCCCCACCAACTTCCCCACTTGCTGTTCCGCTTCACTCCACACCTAAGGCAGTACCCTGTAACACGAATGAATATCTCCCACTCTAGAACTGCCCCTCTCAACTGCCACGCACTAACCCCTTATGCTTGGACGCCCCTCCACACCTTCAGTGCTTGCTGTATGCCATCTTCCAGCCCCAGGAACCACATATCAATGCCGATCACAAAAAAGGCCAAGCAGAAAGCCGTCTGAAACAACTGGACGTTGTATTCAGAAGCACACAGCCTGTCCAAGCGATGAAACAAAACAGGTCGCCTCCGGTCACTCCGGTTCCCCTTACTATAGCCCTTCAACTCCTGCTGCACCACAAACTCCTTAGTCACGTACCGCAACCTGTCATCCTAAAGACAAAGAACTCCTCTTTCATAGAGTTCCCACCACTCTTTCCAAACTGCAGCATACGCCTCCCAGGTTCTCTCGCTATACGATCCACGACAGCTTCATTGGGCACTTAACCCCGGCTCCTGGCGCAAACTTTCAAAAGCAGTCCCACTGGAAATGAGACAAAGCATCCATGACCTGATTAGAAACACCTGGAACATGCTTTGCAGCACGAACATGTTAAACTGCAGACTCAAAAACAGCAGCTGCTGCATTAAGCGAATAACTGGAGGAGATGAAGCTGAACATTGATTCACCACCTGCACTACCCCCAGATTATAAGTGGAAGCACACTTTTTTGTTGGCAAAATCCTCACCCCACAATGCCACTGCCACTACAATAGGGAACAGCCCCAACAAGGCCAAATTGGAAAGCAACTCCGCCTCTGCCCAAGCCTCTGGCCATTGATCAGTACACCACCTACCCCGAAAATACACACCGTACCCTGAGGCTGCTGCCACCTCCATATACAAGTCCAAATCAAAAGCCGGAACCACCACATCCATCCAGACCTACATGCCATCATATTGCAGCAAGAAAGACCAGCTTCCAGGTAAGGCACACGTAACGTGTTGAGAGCTACACCCCCATCACGGCCCAGCAATGACTTGGAACTGCTGAAGCCAAAGTTTCTTATGCCCACAAGCCTATTCAACCTCCACCACCAACACCTTCAAATTGTCCTCTGGCAGCCTGCATTGCATAGCAAAAATCAATTTGGATGCCCAAAAAAAGCCACCTCCGGCTCATCAGTTTTTTCCCTCGCCAAAGGGACTCCAAAAAGCTCTGCCACATGCTGTAACGTTGCCAACAATACCAGACAAACAGTAGAGGCCGGGGGAGCTACACAGAAAAAATAATCCAAATAATGGATCAAAGAAGGCACCCCCACCAAATCCTGTACCACCCACTCCTGAAAGGAACTAAAGGTCTCAAACAGCGCTCCAAGATATGGAGCAACCCATTGGCAGGCAGTGATCAACAAAATAGGCCCCATCCCACTTACAACCCAACAAATGCTGACTATCTAAGTGAACCGGTAACAGCCGAAAACTTGACTCAATGTCTGCCTTCTCCAACAAAGACCCCCACCCATACTACTGCACCCATGCCACTGCACGGTCAAACGAGGTGTAAGTCATGGAACAAAGAGCTGGATCAATCACTGCATTGACAGACACCCCCAGAGGATAGGACAAGTGGTGAATCAACCTAAACTTACTAGGTTCCCCCTTCAGCACCCCTCCCAAAAGAGACGTCGCCAGCCTGGGAAGGGGGGGGTGTCACACTGGGAGCCCTCCCTGAACCTCCGCTCCAAAAGCCCTGTCACTGACTGATCTGTATACCTACCAAGGAAAGGGAGCATTTTTTTCAGTCCCACCGGCATCCTCCCTTTTACTGGTAAGGCTATGTACAGCACCACAGCCGGAGCATTCATGCTTAAACAGGCATACACCTCCAACCCTGGGGAAACTCTTGTTAAACAGCCAGCATAGGCCCCACTTTCCCAAGGCTGACAATCCCTGACTGCCCGCACAACTGACCCCCCCCAAAAAGAGCTGTCCTACAGCCGGAGCTAAAGTCATCAACTTAATTTACAGAGTTAAGTCTTTGTGCTCCCACCGATGTATAGATGGCCTAACCGCCTTGCGCTGACAAAACTGCACATTGTAGCGTAACCATGCCAGGCCCCCAAAAGCCTATGCTCCTCACTGATAGCATCCAGGTAACAAAATGTCGAACAATGTTCGGGGTTCTGTTCCCTAATGACACTAGCCAGAATTGCAAAAGCCTGAAGCCATTTTACAAACAACAGTTTGACAGAACTGTGGAGGGATTTGAAGGCAAAGCACAGGAGCTTGAATTTGATTCCAAGGTGAAATGGAAGCCAGTGTAGAAAGCTGCAAAGAGATGCAGCAGAGGAGGAGCGGTGGGAAGGATCGATGGGTCTGGCTGCAGCATTCATAATGGATTGTAGAGGAGAGAGTCGTGTTAGTGGAATACCAGCGAGAAGGATGTTACAGTAGTCCAGATAAGAGATAAGAGCGTGTGCCAGGAGTTTAGTGGTCTCTGGGGACAGGTAGGGGTGGATTTTGGAGATGTTGCCTAGGTGAAAGTGACAGGACCTGGAAATGTTCTGAATTTGGGGGGTAAATGAGAGGGCAGGGTCAAAGGTGACTCCTTGCCTGAGGGAAGGAATGAATAACAGTGTTATTACCAGTTAGAAATATGTCAGGGGGAGATTTGGAATTTGAGGGGGGGGGGGGGGGGTTGATGATGAGTTCTGTTTTATCCAGGTTGAGTTTCAGAAATCGGTCAGACATCCATGATGATATGGCTGACAGGCAGCATGAGACCTTATCCAGGTGGACAGATAGATTTGAGTGTGATCAGGATACAGATGGTATTGTAAGCCAAAGGAGGAAATGAGACTACCGAGAGAAGGAGGTGTACAGGAAAAAGAGAACTGGTCCAATATTACAAATAAGCCTTTCATACACCCTGAATAATTTACAGAGCACTGTGGGTTAGCTAAAGAAAGAGCACAATATAAAATAGCTCCTTTTTATCTCTTTTGCTTTGCACAGAAGTGTCAAATGAGAAATTCACTATGTTACATTTATGTGTAAAATCTCCCTTTAAAATATGGTACAATGTCTTCTTTCTGCAATTTTTGTTAATATATTTTGATGTCTAAAGATTTAAGGAGGGATATTATATTGATATTATACGAAAACAGGATACCTTTGTCAAAGAAAATACTGATGAATAGGAGGTTTTCAATTTTAGATAATCAGCACTATATTCACAGACAGAAAAAAAGCAGTAATAAGTTTTGACAGTCAAGTTTTAGACAGTTTCCCTGTGCTTGAAGGATGATTTCCATAGGCATATCAGCATGAATAAAACTTAATATGATTATGTAGGTCATCAAGCGTGATTACCGTGCAATGTGACATCTCTCTGTTCCTCTGTATCTGACAGCAATCACACTCCTGCTGAGTAATACTAAAAAATCAGAAATGAAGAGCTGCTCTGGTGGTTTAATTTGTTTGTAAGCAGTTTGGCTCATTTCAAGATTTCTTATTTTATATGTCCCTATTGACTGGGTATTTAAAGATGTCTCCAAACAGAGGAGGACTTTGAGCCATGCCAATATGTCAGAGATGGTTTTTATAGAGAAAATATTCTAGTTAAAAGTAATAATAAAAATATACTGCAGTGTTAATTTACCATCTGCAAAAAAAGTGCTGACATGGTATATAAAATCAATATAAACATTTTTTTATATGTTTCTGATTTAGATGCCATTTTTCTGCAGCCAGCATGAAAAAGAAAGTCTAAAGATATAATTTCTGGTTCATGGACCTTAACCGGATAAATGCTTGAGTACAGAGGAGGTTGTAATGTTACCTACATTCTTGTTATGTTACCTACATTCACCTAATACTCACCTTGGTTGGTGAAACAAGTGGCTGGGAAAAAGTGAGTTAGAAAACACAGGAGCTTGAAAACAAAAGAAGTAAGGCATGTCCTGGACGGCCATCGTACCTTCAACGTGGGCAAGCAACGCAGGCAGAAATCTATCCCTGATCCAGAGTACACGCGGCTTCGGCTTCTCAACCCTCCTTGCATCACTTTCTAACCCCCAAGCTTGGGGTGTTAACAAGGTCTCCCTCCTCGGACGACACCCCTCCTTCAAGCCCCAATCCATATCCATCTCAATAGGGAATTCAATTACCAAAGCTGCCTCGAGATGAATCTTCTTCCCCCGCATTGCCTGGAGATTTTAATCCTCTCCACACCCTGAGGGATTTCCGAGGAGGGGATTCCCAAACCATACCGAGCTCCCCTGGATTTCCAGCCAGCAATGCCTAGTGTGTGAATCCTGCAGCTTTTAAAACACGCTGCACTCCAAATGATACATCCCGTGTCTACTTCAGTCCTCCTGCACAGATCAACACAGCTACTTTCCTGCAGTTATAAAGAGAACCAGGATTGATGACAGACCTTCTTCAACAGACCCAGTGGTGAGTCCCTCCCAGAGGGCCCTTTCTAATGGTCCCTCCCTATCCTCTTCCCTGAAGTCACTGTCCCTACTATGGGTCCTAACACTGCACCTGATAGCTCTCAAAGGCCTCATGATGCTAGCTGTCACACTTACCTGTTCCTCACTAAAGCACAGGCATCTCTCCCCTGTGCATGCGGGCAGTTCTGATGCTGGGGGTGCCTCTGTTTCCAAGCTTTAACAGCTCTGTCCTTGCCGCAGGCCAATCAGAAATTAGCTTTTTAACCAGCCCTGGCTATTTAGCTAGCTCTCAGACTCCATTTAGTGTTCGTGTAACAAGTCTTTCAAGTGCCGAGCTCCCCAGTTCTGTGAACTAGTTCCTGTACAACTGCTGCTTAATCCAGTGTTTCCTATGTCCAGCTCCTGTGTTAACCCTTCGTTGTGCAGTTTGCTGGTTCCAAGCCAACTTCCCTGTGCTGTTCCTGTGTTCCTGTCTGCCTGTTGATATCCCTGCATCACCTGTACCTCCTGCTGTTTCCAATGTCTCCTGTGTTCCCTGTGCCTGCAGTGGCATCTGTGTCATTGCTGTCTGTCTCCTGGATCCCTGGCTATTGACCCCTGGCTTGTGACCTGACCTATCTTGCTTGCTGCCTGTCTTGACCCCGGCTTTCCTTTACTATCCTTCCTCTTAGTGATTTGGTACCATGCTTTGCCCACCCGGGTGTGCCCAAGGACCACAACCTGGCAGTAACCAGTGACGCAACATCCTCACCATCAGCGTGAGACTAGCCAGATGACCACCTCTAACCCATAGTTCATGGCAAGCTTATGTTCAACATCTCCCCACCAAAAATGATTTCCATCCTCTAGTACAAAAGGTCAAAGAGCAGAAATCCATACTCTATGCACAGACCTTCAGAACCTGGCGGGCAGAGCTGATAAAGTTGATGATGATCTACAGGGTATTAGGACCCAAATTTTACAACTTCAAGACCAAGCCTTTTTCCAAGCCTCTACAATTGGAGATCTTCAGCTTCACCTTGAAAATCTTGAAAATAGGTCCAGGCATGATATTAGTAGAGTGCAAGGACTCCCTGAGGTTAGTTAACAGTCTGACCTACCTCTGGTAATTCAAGCAGTCTTTAACAGCATCCTGGGTCCTCCACATGTTGAAACCTTTCGACTTGACAGAGTGCACAGAGCCCTGTGACCACCTGGCCCCCCTTCAAGACCCCAAGATGTTATTTGTAGATTACAAGACTATCCTTTGAAAGAGGAAATCATGCGTGCAGCTAAGAACAGGAGGACTATTGGGTTGGATGGGACACAATTACAAATCTTTCCTAATGTCACCTGGTCTACGCTCCAGTGACGATGTGCTCTCCAACCACTGTTGAAGTCTCTCCGCGACCACTCTATTCCTTTTTGATGGGAGTTCCCCATTTAGCCTGAAGCATGCCTTGATGGAATCTGTGTTTCTCAAGCACCCTGAAGACCTTCCATGATTCTGTACGAAGCTTTGAATTCCTTGTCTATTGATTACAGAATGGGATCCTCTCCAGGCAGCCCCTGAGAGATGTCAAGAAGCTCACAAAACAGAACCATCCTTCTCATAATGGCTCCTCTCCACCGGCAAGAAATATTCTGCATGCTGTTTTTTTTTTCACATACCTGATTGCCTTGATACCCGCAAATAGACACTCATATCCTTTTTTACTTTTAATGTCTTCTTGGTTCCTATGTGGCTAGAGCTTTAAATTTATGTAAATGATCTCTTCAATCTCTGGTCATAACGTATGCTGTTTTACTTTAATTGCCCAGTCCCGTATACCTTCTACAGGTTTTATGTTGGAATATCAATCTGGCTATGTTTATTTCCCCCTTCAGGAACCCCCCTCGTGTTGGTGTGCGCCATTATGGTTGCCCAAACTCTTCCTACACCCGTCACTGGATCCCCTCTTTGACCATTTTTGTTTTTCATCTCTGGTATGTTTGTTTCCAGGTAGACCTTGGACAAGAACGTTATCCATGCCGAGTTGGCTTGACTATTGTTACTAAGTATTTTTTTCTGTTTGTTTTGTTTCTCTGTTTTTTTTTTCTTTTATGTATTCTCCTGTGTGCTGATCCTTTCTCATCCCTCCTCTCTCCACACCCTTGGAGGATGCTTAGGTTCTGCTGGGACAACTGTTTGGTATTTAATATGCATTTCCTTTCCTTATGTCTTTGCCATAGTTAGACTATTGTCACCTAATGTCAAAGGTTTGAATTCCAACACCAAGAGCAAATTGGCCTTACATGAACTAAAGAGACAGATATTGTCTTTTTTCAGGCAACACACATGCTAAACGACAGTACCCAACCGTGTTTTCAGCGCCTGCTAAAAATAAAAAGTCAGCTGGATTAGCCAAACCCATTTATGCTCATACCACTTTCTCAGTCACTAAATCCATTTTAGTCTCCGAAGGCTGATATATATTTTTTACAGGGTTGGCTAGAGACAAAGGAAGTTGTATTATGCAATATCTATGCCCGTAATACGGCACAAGTTTTTGGAAAAAGTACTCTCTTTAGTGACCTTATTATCACATAGTCACTTGCTTATAGCTGGTGATTTTAATCTACTCCATATGCCTCAATGGGACTGACTCTCATTATCTGATACCACTAGACCTCACACTATTGCCTGGTCCTCAGCTGGCTTTAGACGTCTCCTCCACCAGTATGGTTTATTAGATGCATGGCGTATTCAACATCCAACAAATAAACAATATACTTTTTTTCCAATCCTCACCGTACACACTCTAGACTAGACCAGTTCTTTGTGGATGTTTCCACTCTCCGAGCTACCACTTTCTTTGGATATATGACCTATTATATGGTCTGATCATGTGCCTGTAGTTCTAGTGGTGAAGCTAGGTACAACTCCGGTGAGATAATGTCATTGGAAACATAATGACTTCTTGCTTAAATATCCTCTAACTAAAGTGGCTCTTCAAGCTTCTTTGGATGGCAACTTTCTGGAAAATTCACAATCAGTGGCACAAACTTCCTCACTGTGGGAAGCCCACAAAGCGGTATTTCGTGATAATTGCATAGCGGAGTCCGCTAAATCTAAAAAAGATGCATTGGCCCTATGTACGCAACTAGAGGCATACCTAGAACAACTAGAACAGTCACTTTGTGCTGATCCTCATATTACACAACTTTGTAAAGTTATAGATGTGAGGTGTCAACTTAAGAAGATAGCTGTAGGTAAGGTGGAAAAAGCCCTGATGTATCTTTAACAAGGATACTATGATAAGGGTAATAAAGCTGATTCTCTCTTAGCTCGCCAAATTCAGTGACCCCTATGGCTCTTAAAGATGCTAATGGTACCCTTCAGTATGATCCAGAAGTTATAGCTAGAATTTTTGGGGGAATACTACTCTTCCCTATATAGTATGGTACATGACTCACAAAAAGGTGACTAATGCCATTAACCCCCCTAGCGGTAATCCCGAGTGTGACTCGAGGTTGATTTTCCATGCAAAAAGCGGTAATCCGGACACTCGGGGACGAAAAAAACCCACTCAAATTGCTCCGTTGTCGTCCCCAGGTGTCCTGCTGGTCCCTGCAGGTCTTCGGGACATGTCTTCTCCTTCCGATCTCCAGCCTTTGAATGCAGAGACAATCTCCTGGGTTTCCAGGTGACATTGGTGCAGGCGGCAGGAGCGTCAAGAAATTCAAATAATTTTGTATTGGATTCAATACAAAATAGCTGTATTGAGTCCAATACAAAGAAATCTTAATATAATATATACAGTTATGTCCATGGATATTTGGACAGAGACAACTTTTTTCTAATTTTGGTTGTATATATTACCACAATTAATTTTAAATGAAACAACTTTCAGCTTCAATTTAGTGGGTTGAACAATAAGATTGCCTAAAAATGTGAGGAATCAAGTCTTTTTTTACGCAATCACTTTATTTCATGGGCCTGAAAAGTAATTGGACAATTGACTCAAAGGCTATTTCATGGGCTGATTTGAGCAATTCCTTCATTATGTGCTGAGAAATGTAAAACCTCAGCCAGAGCACTAGGGGTGAATGGAGACCTCTAGTGCCCTGCAATCCCTCACTGTCAGGAGGATTTCCAGGGATGTGTTCATTGCAACCCTGGAAATCCTCCTGTCATTGGGATAACCTGTGAAAAAAAAAAAAAGTTTAATTACACAAACACACACACATTAATAAAATAATTTAACATTAAACCCTTGCCCTATTTCTTACTTATATTTTAACCAATTCAGGGAATGGGTAAGGGGATTTATGTACCCCTGTACTCATTCCCCAGGGTGGGGCGGTGGAGTCTCCTTATTAAAGGGGGGCTTCCAGATTCCAAAGTCCTGCTAAAAATGTTTATAAAAACCCCCATTGTTTTCAATTGAAGCTTTCATAAAAGCTTAAAAAAGCGTTTTCCCACGTTTATCTAGCGTTTGAATTTTTTAAATGTTGCAAGCAACATTTAAGATAAGTTTATTTAAGATAACGCTCAAAAACTTGCCTGATGTCCTGGTGTAGATTAGCCCCTGGGAATGCATGGGGACTTCAAACATGGGCTTTAAAAAGCCTCAGGTTAAACGCTGGGGAAACAGTCCGTGTAGACTAAAGCTGCATACACACGTCCAATAATTATCGTTAAAAGCGACCGACGAATGACCGATGAACAACCGATTGGCCAAAAAAAAAGTGACCAAGTACGCCGACGAACAAGGATTGTCATTAGAAATGAACGACCGCCACGGTGGATCCGATTGGCCAATGATCTTTCACTATCTATCGTGTACGGTCGTTCAGTGATCGTGCATGTTTCTGTGGTACACTTGCTCCTTTACATGTCCCTCCCTGCATCGTTCAAACGATTGTATCTAGCGTGTGGACACTGTTGGTGGATTATATATGAATGATCATAGTGTTACAGCATGTACAGAATTGTGCACAATATGATTGTTCAAGTATAATCGTGCATAATCGTTAATCGGTCGTAATCGTTCATTTTCTAACAAAAATTATTGGAAGTGTGTACCTAGATTTAGCCTAATATTGATGTGACAGGTGCTCTTTAATCTTCATGTGAAGTACAGGGGTATGTAATAGTGTTATGTATCTGCATTCGGACCATAAGACGCACCCTGATTTTCCCCCCACTTTAGGAGGAAAAAAAGTGCGTCTTATGGTCCGAAAAATACGGTATGTATTACTATTGTAGTATATAATTATATATCTATCTATATTTACATATATATTTTATTTTTTTTATTTAGTTGAATATCGGTTTACTGGTGTACAAATCTAAAGGATTGTATTAATAAATGAATATGGAATGTCCAATTGGAAATAAAAAACAGCCAATTTTGACAAACTGCGCAAGTGCTAATTGCAAGCGAATTTCTATCACCTGTGCGCCTAATTTTGAGCATATATAATGATGTTGTTTAACTTGCTTTTTCCTTTTGTCTTTTTTTCTTGGAGGGGCAGGAGGGGCTTTTGTTACATATGTTATCCTAATTAATCTATGTTGCTGCATTTGATACTTTTGTTACCCCTTAGCACAATAGCTGCTTTTTTTTTTTTTTTGTAACTTTGGATGTTTCAATGTCCATTTTGCAATTTTGAAGTAGATGTTAATGCTATGTTATTGTGTTTGTGGCCATATTGTTTGATGGCACAATTCTGTCTATTGCCACTTTGAAATGTTTGTCCTGTGTAAATATTTTCTAATCCAGTTTTCCACCCTTGATAGGTCAAAATTGCATATTGGTTTGGTATTTTTTGAATGCAATATTTGTTGGGCCATTTTTGAACTATTTTTGCTTTACATGGAAGTGTGGGTTTACGTGTTTTGTTTGTTCTTTTTATTTTTTATTTTTTGTGTCTTTGTTTTTTTTTTTTAATGTGACCTTTTAGCAAATGTTTGTTTTGAATAAAGTTGTTTGTAAAATGTTTTGTTTTTTTGGGGGTTTGTTGTTATGTGATCTCCTTTCCAATCTCCTAGGACAGACAGTTTAAAAAGTAATTTGTGATTTTTTTTTTTTAAGCTGTTCCTTTCCCTAAATTGTTTAAAAGGCTAAAAACACATATGCCTTGTTAAAACGCAGCTGTTTGATGCGCATAGTTGTGCAACATCAAGTTGTACTTCATTTGAAAAATGCACCACACTTTTGCACAGTTCTATTTCAGATAAGTTTTTATTTTTTGTGTATCTTGCTTGTTTTGCTTCATGTGCACTCATACATTTATGTATAGACATGAGTGCACAAGAAGCAAAACATGTATGTATGCATTTAGATGTGTGTACATATACATAGAAAAGAAAAATTATAGGAAGAAATGGGCAACTAGGATAGACTAGGCTTTTTGGACCATATTGCTTCACATGCTTCAAATTGAAAAGATTGCCTATTTCTTCCTATGATTTCTGATGTCATGGGCTTGGCTACAAGCAACATTAATGGATGATATTGCTTCTGGTCAAAAGAAAAAAAAAACCTTTATGTGCACACACTACCAAGCTGAGGTGAGTAAGTCAATATATATTGTGGGCCAAGGTCTAAAATGCCATTCAAACCTGCAGAAATATCCTGAAGGGATGGAAAAGCAAGAAATTGTTTGGCACAAAGTCGATTTGGTCCTGAAAGTTTGATATACTAGTACTATTTGTTTTGTGTAAACACCTTAAAAATGCATACACTCCAGTATTTAATTAGCATTAAGTTCATTTCCAAGAGTGCCTGACCCTGCTTGTGAGCTTGGCAATCAATGTGGTTTGATGTTGTGCTTGGCAGCCTAGACCTTCTTCCATTATCATAAGGTGTGTTTGAATAAGTACACAAGCTGGACAACTAATTGACAAGCTGTTTAGATAGCAAGTGGAAGTGTGCTTGTATACAATAGTGTACAAAAGATCAGGCAGCACAGCACAATGACAACAAACCCCTAACACTACCCAAAAATGAACAGAGGAGTTGTGTGGCGTTAAATCAACATGAGTGCGAATGTCAGACTGTTTTTTTTTTTTTTCGTACGTACGCGTGTTGAGCGTACGCACGTTTTATTAATAAATCAGGCATATACTGTTCAAATCCAGCTAAATGCAGTCAAATATATTGGGAGGCATTTCCTAATACAGCCTATACAGTGGAATATTCTTGAATGGCCAAGTCAGTCACCTGACCTGAATGCAATTGAGCATGCATTTCACTTGTTGAGGACTAAACTTCGGACAGAAAGGCCCACAAACAAACAGCAATTGAAAGCCGCTACATTAAAGGCCTGGCAATGAATTAAAAAGGTGGAAACCCAGCATCTGGTGATGTCCATGAGTTCAAGACTACAGGCTGTCATATATTTTATATGCTACTGTACATGTATCACTATTTTTTTTATTTTACAAGATTTTTGTGTTTTTTTATTTAAAGTTTATTAATAAATTTATTAAATTTAGTAAATAAATGTAAGGCTTTTTGCTTGGAAATTTAAAAATAATTAGAATGCTAGGGGGGTAAATAACTATGTTGTTCAATGATATCTTAGAAGGAGCTCCAAGGAGCTCCACTTCTTCAAATTAGTGTTCCCAAAACCTGGTAAAGATCCTCAATAGTGTTGGTGGAATAGCTCACTATTCGATTCGACCGCTATTCGGTCGAATAATGCATAATTATTCGGGTGATCGAACGTCGCATTCGAACTCCATTAAAGTCAATGGACTGTGTAGAGCTTCTACAGCCTATAAATACATTTAAAAAGACATGTCCAGACTCCCTCAGCTCTGCACAACACTGTACAAGTAAAAAAAAAATAAGGAAGTCTTTTTTCTGTTGCTGGCAAGGCTATTTTTTTGGGGCGGTCAAAGGAACATGCCAGATTTTATACGGTCTCCGAGTCAGAGAGGGGCACGGGGTGGTTCCTCTGGTCCACAAATTAGCCACCAGGTTTCACCGCTCCATTACAAGCCATACACAGGCTTCAGTGTACAGGCATAGATCTCTGAGGGGGGTCTTTCAGACAGAAAATTAGCCAGCTAGACAGCTCTGGTATAAGTTATAAGTGACAGGTGGCAGCAGCAGGAGGAGGAGGCAGTGGGCAATGGGACTGAGCGGGGACCGCATTGGTAACTGGCATCTAGAGCTGGGTGTAGTGCATCATCAATGCCACCTAGGTGGCTGTAATGCCATATTTATGAATGGAGTACTGACAGGTGGCATGAGGAGGAGGCAGTGGGCCCTGAGAAAAAGCAAGGACGGCATTAGAGGTTGAGGCCATCACCTATATGGACAGTGTAGAAGCTGTAGCTAATGTAGACATGAATGGATGAATGAGATTCCAATCTGTCCCTACCTACTATGTAGCAAAACCACATGAAACGGAACCGGCTTGGCGGAATCAGCGGGAAAAGAACACCCTGTTGAGCTTGAGTCTAGTCTGGCATCTAGAGCTGGGTACTTGGCAGGCGCTGGCAGCAGCTACAGCTTGAGGCCATTATCCTTAATTGACAGTGTAGAAGGTGTAGCTATAGGGATGAATGAGATGGGGCTGTGGGCCCTGAGACATCGTGTGGATGTCCTCCTGTGTTACTCCTCCTGCTCTTACTGCTGCCGCCTGCCCACTGCCCAGTACCCGACTCTAGATGTCAGACTAGACTCAAGCTCAACAAGGTCATTTTTCCCCGTTGATTCCGCCAAGCCTGTTCCCTTTCATGTGGTTTCGGTACATAGTAAGTAGGGACAGATTGGAATCTTGCTCATTCATTCATGTCTCCAATAGCTACAGCTTCGACACTGTCCATATAGGTGATGGCCTCAACCTCTAATGCCATCCTTGCTCCGTCTCAAGGCCCACTGCCTCCTTCTCATGCTGTTACTGCTGCAGCCTGCCCATAGATAGATAGATAGATAGATAGATAGATAGATAGATAGATAGTCAGTGTGTACCCTCCCTGACTGCATGTACAGTATCATACATACTGAGAGATAGACACTCAGACGCAGTGTATACTGCAGTATATATTTTATATACTGTGCTGCATATTACAAGCGTCCGCACTGAAGGAAAGTGCTTCATACAAAACACACACAGCTCACTTGCATTTTTGGTGTCAACCCCCACTCCCCAATAAAAAAAATCCACTTACTATACAAATTTACACTTTGTGAAGCATATTAGCTACAAGGTAAAAAAATGTAACGCTCAGCTACATGCCCCACTCAAATTCCTGGCAGCAGCACGGGTAACTTTGGTGGCAGAAGGAGGAAAGGCAGCGGAGGAAGAGCGAGCAGTTTGAGCTTTCTTCTTGGGCGGAGGTGGTCGCACAGAGCTCTGTGCTTTGACCAGGTGTTCCCGCCAGGTTACTGGGTGGTGACTTTTTAGATGTGTGCTCATGCAACTTGTTCCAAGTTAGTTTGGGTTTTTGCCTCGTTTCAAGTGTTGAGCACACAGTTTGCAGATGACCATAGTGTTGTCATCACTATGGACATTAAAAAATGCCCATGCGGGCGAACATCTAGCTGGGCCGAAAGGTGATCTGGAGCTGGTACAGGTGGCTGCGGTTCGTGGTTGTTGAGGCATAGCTGTGGTGACAGGCAGCTTCCGACGATGGACGACTATGACTTGCCTCACTGGTACGTTAAAAATGCAGAGTGATATTTTGCAGGGTGTCAAGCCACACAAAAAATTTCTACAATGTCTGGCTAAAGAGGAAAGGGCAGCTTTGGCAGGGGTGGCAAGCAAAGCAGTATGAGTTTGTTTTTAGCTGCAGAGCCAAGAACAAGAAGCACTGCTGTTGGTGGTGGGCGTCCATTATTACCACACCATGAACAAGAGGTAGTGGAGTACATGACCCAGCCTGGGTCACGTGATTGTACCCCATCTTCATCCCAGACCCAGTCACAGGCCTTACAGGTGTCCCAAACAGTCCATGATACACCTGTTTCTCCTAGTTCTTCATCAGTGGCTGGAAAGTCTCGTGTACAGCAGTATGTAGAGGAGACCCACCGAGGGGTTGGAAAGGCAGAGCTACAACATTTCTTTAAGATGCTCAGTTGTTTCACTCATCTGATGAAGAGAGTCAGTTCACAGGCTTTCCCCCCACTTACTTTTCACCAGAACACTCTGAGCCAGACAAGCCAATTCAAACTGGCTCCAAAAGGCCACTGCTTCCTTTCGGCACATACAGGGAAACTGTCTCTTCTGATGATGATGTCCTTGATCCGACATTGGGCGATCAAGGAGATCATAATAGGCAGAAAGAAGAGGAGGAGGAGGAGGAGGAAGAAGAGGAGGAGGAGGAGGAAGAAGAGGAGGAGGAGGTTGCAGAGCACCCTCAAATGGGGAGAGGGAGGAAGAGGTTAAAAGCTGCCCACACTCTGCATTCTTCACATACCAGTGAGGCAAGTCATAGTCGTCCATTGTCGGAAGCTACCTGTCACCAAAGCTATGCCTCAACAATGGCGGACTGCCACCACGAGCACCAGCTCCGGGGCACCTTTCAGCCCAGTTAGATGTTCGCCCGCGTGGGCATTTTTTGATCCATAGTGATGATAACACTATGGTCATCTGCAAACTGTATGCTCAACACTTGCAAGCAAGCTCATACTGCTCGATCTTCCTCCGCTGCCTTTCCTCCTTCTGCCACCAAAGTTACCCGTGCTGCTGCCAGCAATTTGAGTGGGGCATGTAGTCGAGCATTACCTTTTTCAGGCTCCAGCAGCGGTGAGTAGGAGCTGCAATGCAGATCAGCTGCTTTCTGTGGCATTGCTAGCAGTCAAAACCAGACATCATTGCCATCCCCCACAACTCCAATCTTTCTGTGGTTAGCATTAGCAGCATCCAACCTTTCATCCCTCAGATGCTGGAGCACAAGAGAAAATATGGCCCAAATGACCCCAAAACAAAGCTAATCAATGCGGCAATTGCACAGCTGATTGCGTTAGAGCTCCTCCCTTACCGGCTGGTGGACTCCAATGCGTTCCGTTACGCATTCCTCTGTGCAAACCCACAGTACGTTATGCCTAAGCGACAGTATTTTGCACAAAAGCATGTTCCTGCTTTGCAGGAACACTTGCAGAGCAATGTGTCCATAGCCCTGCAGCACTCATTTTCTGGCAAGGTGCACCTGACAACTGACAGTTGGTTGAGCAAGCATGGAGTGGGAAGATATCCTATACAGCTCACTGGGTAACTTTGGTAGCAGCAGGGGAAGATGCAGCTGCAGAAAGGCCTGCATACCTACCTCCGCCAAAAGCACATTGCCATGCAATCTTCTCCTCAACCTCCACTTCCACCTCCTCCTTTGACTCTTGTGCCTCAACCTCTTCCTCCAGGGACACTTTGCCAAAGAGACCCAGCACCTCCCATTCGGCAGGATCTGTTCACTGCCAGCAACAACCTGCAGTTTGCTATTTCGGTGCACAATTCAGACGTTGCCATGCAGTCCTGAGGTTGTGAAGCCTGAGTTCCCTCAGCCACACGGGGGCAGCCATTCTAAGTGCCTTGCGGAAGCAGGAGGACAGATGGCTAAATCCCAACAGACCAGGCAAGGTCGTGTGTGACAACGGGGCCAATCTGCTGGCAGCCCTGCTTTGTGGGAAACTCACACACATACCTTGCCTGGCTCACGTCATGAACCTGATAGTACAGCGTTTCCTTAGGAATTACCCAGGCCTCCAGCCGCTGTTGCTGAAGGCCAGAAAGTTGTCAGCGCATTTCCGCCGGTTGTACACAGCCAGTCCCAGATTGGTGGATATACAACGAAATCTTAACCTGCCAGTGCACCGGTAATTTGTGATTTGACCACACGTTGGAATTCCACCTTTTGCATGCTGCAGCGGCTGGCTGAACAACAGAAAGCGGTGGTGGATTACCTGGTAGAGTCTGTGCGTTTCAGACGTATACCTACACTACCTTTCTTCAGCCCTGCCGAGTGGCTGCAAATTGAGGACTTGTGCACTGTATTTGTCACCTTTTGAAGAGGCGACCAGGATGATCAGCAGAGATCAGGCCTGTGTCAGTGACACCATCTCCATCATATGCCTGCTGGAACAGATGATGGTGGATCTCAGACACGACACAGAGCGCATGCTGCATCAAGAGATGACATTTCAAACATCATTTCGGACATGCGTGCCTACTAGGCATAGTGCACCACAAATCCAAGAAAAGGAGGAGCTGGAAGAGGATGGGGAGGACATTGCAGGCATGGGAGAAGGGGAGGAAGGGGCAGAGGAGGATATTGAGGGTACATGGCATTCATCCACCCAAACACAAGGCGGCATGTTCTGTGGATGGCAAAACCATACGGAGGAGGGGAAGGAGGACGACCCTGTGCTGCTGTTCGACACACAGGAGTGTGGGTCCAGAATTACCTCAGCTGTGGGGAGTTTGAGCCACATGACAGCCTTCATGCAGGAGTGCCTAGCCAAAGATCTGCGCATACAACACATAAAAACAAAGGCTGACGACTATTGGATTGCTACATTACTGGATCCACGTTACAAGCCTGAGATACAACAATCATCTTGCTCCAATGCAGGGGACCTACAATGCAGCACTACCAAGAAGTGCTTGTAAGGGACTTGTGCTCAGCCTTTCCGGCTGCCAGCAGCAGCAGCAGCAGCAGGGATCTCTATAGCAGTTTCACCTGCCATGGGAGCCAAACAACTGCCTTAGGCGGCATGGGTGGCAGCAGCGGTAGAGGTCGTCTAAGCCTAACTATGCAGGCTTTTTTTCACCGGAAGCAAGCCGCCAGTCATGCAGCAATTGCCAATGACACTCAGCAGCGCTACTCAGTCATGGTGCAGGAATACCTGAGCTCTACATGGGACATCTGCAACTTGAAAAGCCAGGACCCACTGGGCTACTGGGTATCCAAGCTTGAGCAGTGGCTGGAGCTGGCAGAACATGCCATTCAGATCCTTGCCTGCCCAGCCACAAGTGTGTTATCTGAAAGAGCGTTCAGTGCAGCTGGGAGGGTAGTGAGTGACAAGCAGATTCCTCTCTCCGCAGAAAATGTCGACCGAATCACTTTTATTAAAATGAATAAGGCTTGGATCGGCAATGACTTCAACACCCCCTCTACAGAGTGTACTGATTCGTCGTCAAATGCTGCATTGCCTGCTGACACCTTGATAGGAAGAGCACGTTTACAGCCTTCGGCATCTCCTTCTCCCCCTCGTGGCCCTCTACCTCTACTCTGTCTCTGTGTGAGCTGTGTGATTCATATTAAATATTTGTATTTTTAGTAGAGAAATACATACAATTTTCTGTCCTTTTGGATGGATAGCAAGTGGTATCAAAAATAAATAACTGTATTTTTTTTACAGAAATACAGAAAAAATGTTTCTGTTTATTTTGATAGATAGCAAGTGGTATTAGAATGAAATATCTCTATTTTTTTCCCTGCCTCTGACTGCATGTATGTAACACACTGAATGACTATTTATCTATCTATCTATTTATCTATCTATCTATCTATCTATCTATCTATCTATCTAGCCAACAGTGAAACATTCTACCTGAGTACAGTAGATTTCAGGACTGCACCAACACAGTACAATCCAACAATCTGACTAATAGTGTGAGTGTGACACAGTCTAAGTAAATCACTTTTTCTTTACTTTGACAAAGCAAGCCAAGCAGCACAGAAAGGTTGTGATGCTAGCAAATCTCTGTCAGGAGTGGTAAATGCAGGCACACCCTGGGCTTATATAGGCTAATGGCTGCCTGTGTGGCATCCAAACATGGATGGGAGCATCTCTGCTGTTATTGGAGGGCCCTAGGAACCGTGGGGGAGGTCCCTAGGCATTGTGGGAGGGTCAAATTCGGGGCGTGGAATCTAACAAAATTCGGGTCGGGTCGACCCGAATTCAAACGGCCATATTCGGGTCAAACAGTAGGACGAACCGTATCCGAACAACAACACTAATCCTCAATGCTCCACTAGTTACCACCCCATTGCCCTTTTGAATTCCGATTTAAAATTATTTACTAGAATTTTAGCCACTAGGTTAGGGACATATTTTCATGGAATTATATCTAAGGATCAAGTTGGCTTCATACTGCTCCCAAAGCTGGTGATAACACCAGATGCACATTTGACATTATTTATACCCTGAATAAGCTAGATGTGTGGTGTTTTTGAGCTAGATGCTGAAAAAGCTTTCGATCAGCTCAGTTAGTCTTTCATAATGCAAACTCTGAGTTAGATAGGAATTACCGGCCCTTTTCTCCAGGCTATCACAGCACTCTATACTAAGCCTTCCGCTGAAGTACGACTAACGCATGCAAACTCTCCTTAATTCGTAATTCAAAATGGCACTGGGCAGGGCTGTCCTCTTTTCCCATTATTATTTACTCTTCATATTGAACCATTAGCTAGAATGATCCACATAGATCCAGACATTAAAGGGGTCCCTATGAAGATGTAGTCATTTACTATTGTATTATATGGCCTGTAAAGCCTTAATTAACCTTCCTAGCAGTAACCCCGAGTGTGACTCGGGGTAGAAAAAAGTTGCTAAAAGCGGTAACCTCAAGTGTGACCCCGAGGTAAACCTATAGAAAGTAATAGTAAATACAGCCTTACCTGATCCTTACCTGGTTTAAGGAGTTAAATCTTTAAAGTAACTACAAACAGTATGTAAACTTTTATAACTCTTTGAAATTAATAAATATTGTAACTGGGAAAATGAGTGGCAGGAAGGTTTTGTTCAATGCATAATCTGCCATATATATGCACAAAGGAGCAACAGCTACTAGGTGAATACTGCTGTGACAAGTCCTCCATCTAGAATCTCATATTGGATATCTGGAGAAGCGCACTGCAACACTGAAAACACTGGATCACCTTGAGAGGGGTCTCCTGCTCCCTGAGCAGCCAGTTAATAACATAGTTGTGGAGGGTGGAGAGGGTAATCAGGATGATCTGTAGGGAGCTGGGTTACTGTAGTTAGAGGGAGTGGTAGGGCACCCTGGAAAAAGAAGGCCAGCCCTGTGTTTGAGCTCCCTAACAAGTTTGCAAAGCTATGTGAAGATGTGCAAGTAGCAGACCCAGTGGTGGCAACCCTAGATGTTACTAACTGGCCGGGAGAGCAGTTCCCTTCAACCGAATTGTTTGCTGTCTCCCTGGTGCCAAGGTTCGGCATGTGGTAGACCGAGTGGACAAATTTCTGTGAGGAGCTGGGCCTGACTGAACTGTCTTGGTCCATGTTGGAACCAACAACAGTATATATGGAAGATGGAGGATCCTTAAAAATCAGTTTAAAGAACAAGCTTTCAAGGTAAAGGAAAGGACCTCCAAGATAATATTTTTGGGAATATTGCCTGTGCCTGTGCGACACAGGAAAGGCAGAGGAAGTTTAGACAGCTAAATGCATAGCTTAAGTCCTGGTGTAAAAGGGAAGGGTTTGGGTTTCTAGGCTGATATTTCATTGGGGTACAACCTATATGCCAGAGATGGTTTGCACCTAAATATAAGGGGGTCTGCTGTGCTAGAGGAATGTTTTGGGGGAATGGTGGAGGGATATTTAAATTAGGACAGAGGGGGGAGGGACAGTTAAATAAAATGGCAGAAAGGTCAGACAGGGGTCAGTCACTAGTGGAGGGTGGATTGGGGATAGTTGGAGGGAGGGTTATAGATAAATATAAGGAGTTTCCCATAATACACACAAACATTGGATTGTACTGAAAAACAAAAGGATTTGACAAACAATGCTGGTAAATGCAGTAATGGTTTAAAGAGCCCATTCACCAATAGAAGTCTGGCAAACAAAATAGGGGAGTTGGAAGCCTTAATGAATGAAGAACATTATGACTTAGTTGGTAATGCTGAATCCTGGCTTTGTTCTTTACATAGCTGGGCTGTCAATATTTCTGGTTATACTCTTTTTCGTAAAGACAGAGTCAAGCGCAAAGATAGTGGTGTCTCTCTGCATGTAAGAGATAATCTGAAAGTGAATGTGAAAGAAGAAATTGTTGATGGAGCAAGTGATGGGGTTGAGACATTATAAGTGAGCTGAATATGGGGATGCATAATACACAGTTAATTATTGGAGTCTGCTATAGGCCCCCCAGTGCTAAAGAAGAAAGAAAATCAAGTACTAGCACAGATAGAAAAGGCTTCAAAAGCTTGCAATGTTTTAATAATGGGAGATTTTAACTACCCTGACATTGACTGGAGTAACGGCACTACAGGTACAGCTAAAGGGAGGAAATGTATGAATTTAACACAAGATAATTTTATGGTTTAGTTTATAGACGCCCTAACTAGAAATGCTACTCTGCTGGACCTAGTTTTTTACAACAATGCAGAGCTTATATCAAATGTGCATATAAAAACGAAAATGGGTAGCAGTGACAAAAAAACAAGAAGCATGAAAACATTCAATTTTGTTTCAATCCGTTTTTATTAAAGATCAAAAACATAATAAAACAGATACAGAAAATATCACATACATAAACATGAGGTCTTGCAGCCCCAAATACAATAACACATTGTACAAAAAGTGACATTTCACATGAACAGAAATATACTTAAAATAAAATAAAATAAAATGGGGTCGGACAAAATATTACACAATATTTTTTGTTGAAGATTACACAGAACAGGAACACCCCATATCCATCAATTTTAATTGGCTGAATAAAAGACCATAACAGTTAGAAGAAAACCAAAAACTCGTATAACCATCGAGAGCTTTATAGCACTCTCTAATCCCTCTCTGATTACAACCGAGATTGCTACCATAGTTTCCTAATCAAAAACAAAGGCACAACAGTTAGCCCAGGGGGAACAGGGAATAGGGCAAGGGGCGGGGGGGGGGGGGGAATGTCCGACCGGCCTATTGCATGTATAAACCCAAAATACACTATAGGCCCACTTGTGGCAAACTTCCTCCTCACTTACATTCTCCAAAGACTACTGCCAAATAGATTTAAATTGGGGCTTTTCTTAAAAGCATTCAATTTTAAGAAAGCAAATTTTCCAATGTTAAGGTCGGCTCTTTGTGACTTGGTCTAGGAGTTCAGTCTGTTCTACACAAAGACACTGAAAAATATATTCCAATGAGTAATAACTTTAGGAGGCTAACCTTAAACCCTATGTGGCTCACAGCAAATATTAAAAACGCCATAAAAAAAGGCATTCCAAAAATATAAAAATGAAGGTTCACCTTCATCATTTAAAAACTATGACAAATATAACAAAAGATGTAAAAAGAAGATAAAATGTGCAAAACTTCAAATTGAAAGACTGATTGCCAAGGAAAGGCAAGTAAAGCACACCCCCCAAATTTTTAAAATATATTATTAGCAAAAAGATTGGATCAGAGCATGTAGGCCCCCTTAAAGGGTGTCTTTGGGTTTGTAACTGGGGATAAAGAAAAGGCCGATTTACTAAACACTTTTTTTTTGCTCAAAGGAAAATGGCAGAGCCTAATTTCCCTATTGCTAAAAGCAGAGTCACTGTCTTAAATGAGCCACAATGGCTCAAAATTGATATGATTGAGAAACAGTTGGGCAAAATTAGGGTTGAAAAAGAACCAGGACCCAATGATTTACATCCACGTATCCTCAAAGAGCTGAGCTCAGTTATTTCAAAGCCATTCTGGAGAAATGTAAACGAGAACGGCCTTCTGATTCACTGAGAGGTCGAGCTCTCAACAAACAGGAGGATTACAGGAGCATGATGCAGCCCAGGAAATTCTCTGAGATCCCCGGGCACTAGAGGTAAATAAACCTCTAGTGCCTCGGGAATTGCACACTCTTCTCAATGAATGCAGCCACAGCTGCAATCATTGAGAAGATGCCCAGCACAGGAGAACCTCCTGACATTGTAATATAAGTATATCTTACAAATGATACATTTGTATCGGTTTGTCAAAATTTTGCCAAAATTTTGCGGAACCATTGGAAGTTCGAGGAAATTTCCGCGAGAATGCCGGAGGCATTCTCGCTTATCCCTACTAGATAGTTTGATAACCACATGGAGGAGTTTCTGCTAGAAATTGATATTATAAGTGACAGTTACCAGAAATTCAAGAAAGTTTACTTTCTTTTCATGAGGAAGTAAGTAAAGAGGTAGACAGTGGAGTAGCAGTTTCATGCTCTGAATAGTTTAAGGCAAGGGTGAATAACCTATGGCCTGCAGGGCCACATCTGGCCCTCTCCTCATTCCCACTCTGCTCTCTCTGCTCCTTGTCTTGCAGGGGATAGGGGGCTTGCATCTCCTTTATTTCCCTATCAAGATCATGCTACCAGGAGTGGGAGCAGCTCCCCGCCCACCTTGTACAGTGAGATAATCCCAGCAGCACACATGCTGTGTCTGTGTTTAAGCAGGTGTCATATCCCATGTATAAATCCTCATATCTTCTACACTGATTGTCATAGATTTGTGACATTTTAAGGGTACACTGGGGACCCTAAGTGCTATGACTAAACCAAATTTAAGCCCACTACACATAACAAGTTGCCAGATATGGGGTCACAAACACAAAATCCTAACAACAATCAAGAATAAAACAACCTAATATTGTCAGATCTCAACTATGCTTTAAGAAAACCTCTGCCAACATCCCCCATTAGAAAATAGGAGAAAGGGAAAAGAGCAAAATGGGACTTTCATGTCATATTCCAAAAAATAACCATACTTTATTGTACATTTATTGCAATATAAAATGCTAAAAAAGCGTTTTCTGACTATTAAAACAGTTTTGTGACAACACATTACATATGCTATCCACCATCCGGAATCGGAGCCTTAAAATCAATTTATCAATCAAAACCCGCGGCGCTGGCATTCTCGCGAGGAAGTCAACAACTGAAGCAATCTCTCAGATGGATATGCGTAGCCCCAGCAGTTACACACTGGCGAGTTTGCATTAAACTCACTGTTTCCCTAAAAAAGCATTCTTTCTAATGGCACACATATTACCCTTAGCCCAAAAACAATGTTTGTGCAGTTCAAATGTTTAAAACATCTATATGCGCTAAGAAAAAAGAATAAACGCTTACCATGCCTAATCGGAGGAGCCACCTGGGGGTAAATATTGCGACTTTCCGCAGGCTAAACCTCGGCTTTGCCACCGGACTAGATTTTCCCACA
>NC_092863.1:27562493-27563418 GCF_032062135.1 Pyxicephalus adspersus
CGTCCAACTTGGTATACGACCTGTCTGGACACGAAAAATTTTGCTTGGTATACGTCCTTAGTTTGGAATACAACTCGCGACATATCTCAAGACTAGCCGTGACTGCGCACAAGCCTCAGTACAAGAGATGCTATCGTTCGGTGAAGAACCTGCTCTCTGTGAATCAGGTGAATTTGTGTTTTGTTTCTTGTGCTTTTAAGAGAATTCATTGACCATGAGTTCAAAGTAAGTTAAGGAGAAGAGTTAAGGAGAGAATTATAATCTGTTTGTTGAATGTCATATGGTGCACTTTCATTTCACTAATTTTGTATTCTCACGAGTGTCAGTATGTCAGATGCTATCATTTAGAGATGAGCGAATCGAAGTTGATGAAGTTGGAATTTGATCTGAATTTCAGGAAAAATTTGATTCGCAATAAATGCAAATTTCCTCATGCTTTGTGGTAACAAATCGCAATTTTTCCTAAAATGGGGGCTACACGTGTGAGGACATGGGGCAAGGAACTCTGGGAAGGTGGGATGACCCAAAATGCCATGCATGCAGCCAATCAGCGGCCAGCCAGTCCTGTGCTGTCACAGCCCTATAAATACCCTCAGCCATCTTGGATTAAGACATTTTACAGCATTCTGAGTGCAGAGAGAGATGTCTGCAGGCGCTAGGGAGAGTGATAGGAAAAACCTCATTGTGAAAAAAAAAAACGATTTACAGGGGAAAGGATAGGGAGGAATGATTTCACAGCATCTTAATGCAGGGAGAGACGTCAGAAGGCGGTAGGGACAGTGCTAGAAAAGCGATTTACTGGTGCACGGAAAGATTATTTGGGGATCCAAATAGCCATTATACAGCTCTGTCATTCCAGCAATATGTTCTTGTTATTGGGGTGCAAGTGCTATGTTGAAAAGCCTTTAGTGGGGTCAACTTTGTC
>NC_092863.1:27563893-27566717 GCF_032062135.1 Pyxicephalus adspersus
CGGTGTCATCTAGCGGTCGTGTCTTGACCACCAACCCAGCCGTTCTTGATTGGTTAACTTGGTCATCCACTTCATCCCAAATGACATCAGACACCCCCAGCCAACGGTTGGTGGGTTCGTCAGACACAACCCTTAGTTGGCATGGCCCGGGAGCAGGCCCTGTGCCCTCACCTGTCCTCAACCTGCCTCTGTCCTTTGCTGTTCCCTCACCCACAGAAGTATTGTAAGCTGTGGGCTCAGCTCCACTATACAGCAAGGACGAGCTAGTAGAGGACAGTCAGCAGCTACTGCCCAACCAAGATCTGGAGGAGACATCCTCCACTTCCTCTGCTGGTGGGCAAGTAGCGATGAGGAGAGTGGTGTGGGAGGTGGTGTTGCGAGCGGTCAGGCTCCTGACCCAGAGACCGTTGAGGAGGACATCAGTGCACTGCAGACACAACTCGATGATGATGAAGCCGATCGCACTTGAGAGCCGGGTGAAGAAGGGGCTTAACCTTGCCCGTGAGGCAGCGGCTGAGCCAGCAAGGTGGTAGCATAGCTTGGAGTCAGCAGGTAGGCAGCAGTCAGAGGTCGGGAGCCAAACATGCCCAGAGTAGACCACCTGTTTCACATCAGCCTACCTGCCTAGGAAGTAGTGGTGCAGGGGATCACGGAGACAGTGGCGGTAGCAGTCAGTCAGTGCGGAGTGTTGGGGGGAAAATCACCTACTCGGCGGTGTGGCAGTTTTTTGTTAAGCCACCGGAGGAGGTTAACATGGCCATATGTAGAATATGTGGGCAGAAGGTGAAGCGTGGCCAGAGTGCCAATGTTGGCATCACTGCCCTGCGTCAACATATGCAGCATCGCCCTAAAGTGGCCTGGGAGAACCGTGGCTCCAATGTGGTGGTCCAGCCTGCCGCAGCAACCACTGCATTACTCAGTGGCACGCACCGGGTTTCAGGCAGTCAAGGCTCCACCACCTCAGCCGAAGGGCGCTGTATGTCAGTTCCATCTTCTGCTGGTCCAGATGCTCCTGCACCTCCTACTCCTCGTCAGTCATTCCATCAGCAATCGATCACCGAAGCGATTGCCAAGGGACAACAGTATGCGTGCACTCATCCAACGGCGCAGAAGCTGAATGTGCTTCTGTCCAAGAGGCTGGTGCTGAAGTCCCTCACTTTCCAAGTGGTGGACTCTGCACCATTCAGAGAACTGATGGCTTGTGCCGAGCCGAGGTGGAGAGTCCCAAGCTGTCATTTCGTTGCGAAAAAGGCAGTACCAGCCCTGCACAAATATGTAAAACAGAAGGTGGGCCAGTCCTTGAGCCTGTCGGTGTCTGCCAAAGTGCACAGCAAAATCGGAACCATGGTGATCGACAATGGGAAGAACATGGTGTCAGTGCTGCGTGGCCAGGACTCGTACACCGCAAAGAACACCCTCCTTGAGCTGCAACGGCAGAATGGCATCCCCCAACATAGGCTGATCTGCGACGTTTCCACCCCTTGGAATTCCACCCTCCATATGTTGGACCGACTATACGAACACAGAAAGGCCATCAGCGATTTCTTGATGATCCAAGCTGTGGCACTCTGTAGCCTCCTGATGCTGTCGCCAACTCCAGATTCTGTCATTGTGCCACACTGATGCTTCCTCATGCTGCTGCCACCTTCACACTTGGTCATTGTGCCACTCTGTGGCCTCCTGATTCTGCTGCCACCTCCACACCCTGTCATTGTGCCACTCTGTGGCCTCCTGATGCTGTCGCCAACTCCACACTCTGTCATTGTGCCACTTTGTGGCTTCCTCATGCTGCTGCCACCTCCACACTCTGTCACTGTGCCACTCTGTGGTCTCCGCCTGATGCTGCTGCTGCCGCCTCCTCTAGACTCTGTCATTGTGCCACTCTGTAGCCTCCAGATGCTGTCGCCAACTCCAGATTCTGTCATTGTGCCACACCGATGCTTCCTCATGCTGCTGCCACCTTCACACTGGGTCATTGTGCCACTCTGTGGCATCCTGATTTTGTTGCCACCTCCAGACTCTGTCATTGTGCCACTCTGTGTCCTCCGCCTGCTGCTGCCGCCACCTCCACACTTTGTCATCGTGCCACTTTGTGGCCTCCTGATGCTGCCCCCACCTCCACACTATGTTATTGTGCCACCCTGTGGCCTTCTGATGCTGCCGCCATCTCCACATTATGTTATTGTGCCACTCTGTGGCCTCCTGATGCTGTCGCCACCTCAACACTCTGTCATTCTGCCACTCTGTGGCCTACTCATGCTGCCGCCACCTCCAGACTCTGTCATTGTGCCACTCTGTGGCCTACTCATGCTGCTGCCACCTCAACACTCTGTCATCGTGCCACTCTGTAGCCTCCTGATGCTGTCGCCACCTCCACACTCTCTCATTCTGCCACTGTGTGGCCTACTCATGCTGCCGCAACCTCCAGACTCTGTCATTGTGCCACTCTGTGGCCTACTCAAGCTGCTGCCACCTCCACAGTCTGTCATTGTGCCACTCTGTGGCCTACTCATGCTGCTGCCACCTCCACAGTCTGTCATTGTGCCACTCTGTGGCCTACTCATGCTGCCGCCACCTCCACACTCTGTCATTGTGCCACTTTGTGGCTTCCTCATGCTGCTGCCACCTTCACACTCGGTCATTGTGCCACTCTGTGGCCTCCTGATGCTGTCGCCAACTCCACACTCTGTCATTGTGCCACTCTGTGGCTTCCTCATGCTGCTGCCACCTCCACACTCTGTCATTGTGCCACTGTGTGGCCAACTCATGCTGCCGCAACCTCCAGACTCTGTCATTGTGCCACTCTGTGGCCTACTCATGCTGC
>NC_092863.1:27566853-27617979 GCF_032062135.1 Pyxicephalus adspersus
TGTGGCACTCTGTAGCCTCCTGATGCTGTCGCCAACTCCAGATTCTGTCATTGTGCCACACTGATGCTTCCTCATGCTGCTGCCACCTTCACACTCGGTCATTGTGCCACTCTGTGGCCTCCTGATGCTGTCGCCAACTCCACACTCTGTCATTATGCCACTCTGTGGCTTCCTCAGGCTGCTGCCACCTCCACACTCTGTCATTGTGCCACTCTGTGGTCTCCGCCTGATGCTGCTGCTGTCGCCACCTCTAGACTCTGTCATTGTGCCACTCTGTAGCCTCCTGATGCTGTCGTCAACTCCAGATTCTGTCATTGTGCCACACTGTGGCTTCCTCATGCTGCTGCCACCTTCACACTGGGTCATTGTGCCACTCTGTGGCCTCCTGATTTTTCTGCCACCTCCAGACTCTGTCATTGTGCCACTCTGTGTCCTCCGCCTGATGCTGCCGCCACCTCCACACTATGTTATTGTGCCACCCTGTGGCCTCCTGATGCTGCCGCCACCTCCACACTCTGTCATTCTGCCACTCTGTTGCCTACTCATGCTGCCGCCACCTCCAGACTCTGTCATTGTGGCACTCTGTAGCCTCCTGATGCTGTCGCCACCTCCACACTCTGTCATTCTGCCACTCTGTGGCCTACTCATGCTGCTGCCACCTCCACATTGTGTCATTGTGCCACTCTGTAGCCTCCTGATGCTGTCACCAACTCCAGACTCTGTCATTGTGCCACCCTGTGGCCTCCTGATGCTGCCGCCACCTCCACAGTATGTCATTGTGCCACTCAGTGGCCTCCTGATGCTGTCGCCACCTCCACACTCTGTCATTCTGCAACTCTGTGGCCTACTCATGTTACAGCCACCTCCAGACTCTGTCATTGTGCCACTCTGTGGCCTACTCATGCTGCTGCCACCTCCACACTCTGTCATTGTGCCACTCTGTGGCCTACTCATGCTGCTGCCACCTCCACACTCTGTCATTGTGCCACTCTGTGGCCTCCTAATGCTGCCGCCACCTCCACACTGTTATTATGCCACTCTGTGGCCTCCTGCTGCTGCCCCCACCTCCACACTTTGTCATTGTGCCACTTTGTGTCCTCCTGATGCTGCTGCCACCTCCACTCTATGTTATTGTGCCACCCTGTGGCCTCCTGATGCTGCCGCCATTTCCACACTATGTTATTGTGCCACTCTGTGGCCTCCTGATGCTGTCACCACCTCCACACTCTGTCATTCTGCCACTCTGTGGCCTACTCATGCTGCCGCCACCTCCAGACTCTGTCATTCTGCCACTGTGTGGCCTACTCATGCTGCCGCCACCTCCACACTCTGTCATTGTGCCACTCTGTGGCTTACTCATGCTGCTGACACCTCCAGACTCTGTCATTGTGCCACTCTGTAGCCTCCTAAAGCTGTCGCCAACTCCAGACTCTGTCATTGTTCCACTCTGTGGTCTCCACCTGATGCTGCTGCTGCCGAAACTCCACATTCTGTCATTGTGCCAATCTGTGGCCTTCTGATGCTGCCGCCACCTCTACCGTGTGTCATTGTGCCGCTCTGTAGCTTCCTGATGCTGTCGCCACCTCCACACTCTATCATTCTGCAACTCTGTAGCCTACTCATGATACCGCCACCTCCACACTCTGTCATTGTGACACTCTGTAGCCTCCTGATGCTCTCGCCAACTCCACGCTCTGTCATTGTGCCACTCTGTGGTCCCTGCCTGATGCTGCTGCTGCCGCCACCTCCATACACAAGTTTTTAATTTGGATGAAACAGGGCTGTTTTGGAAGAAAATGCCTAACAGGACCTATATTACACAAGAGGAGAAGGCATTGCCAGGGCACAAGCCAATGAAGGACAGGCTAAGGCTCTTGTTCTGTGGCAATGCAAGTGGGGATTGCAAACTGAAGCCTCTATTGTTCTACCACTCTGAAAACCCAAGGGCCTTTAGGAAATATAAAGTACAGAAAACGCAGTTACCTGTGATGTGGAGGTTGAACAGCAAGGCTTGGGTAACCAGAGAACTTTTCAGCGAGTGGTTTAATGTTGGTTTTGGGCCAAGTGTTAAAATTTATTTAGAGGGGAAAAACCTGCCTCTGAAGGCTCTCCTCATAATGGACAATGCTCCAGCTCACCCTCCAAGTTTGCAGGACTATGTGCTGCCAGAGTTAGACTTCATCACTGTAAAGTTCCTCCCTCCCCCCTAATATGACTCCTCTCATTCAGCCCATGGACCAGTAGGTCATTAGTAATTTCAAGAAACTCTACACTAAAGCACTATTCCACAGGTGCTTTGAAGTGACCTCTCACACAGATTTAACCCTGAGAGAGTATTGGAAAGATCACTTAGTATCATCCATTGCATAACTCTCATTGACAAAGCCTGGCAGGAAGTTTCCTACAGAACAATGAAGTATGCTTTGAAGCAATTGTGGCCAGAAGCCACAGTTTTTCAATGACTGAAAGAACCTCTGAGGGCTGTGAGGCTGTGACTATAGTGAAGGATATTGTCTCTCTGGGCAGGTCCATGGGTCTGGATGTGAGTGATGGTGATGTGGAGCTAGTGGAGGGCCACAGGGAAGAGCTGACCACTGAGGAGCTGCAGGAACTTGAGAAGGAGGAGCAAAGGACTAAGATGGATGCACTTTCTTCGGGCTCAGATCAGGTGGAGATGGAGGAAGCTCCTACTTCATTAATCAAGGAAATCTTTGCCAAATGGATGGATGTCAAAAACTTTGCAGAGAAGTACCACCCCAACAAAGCCCAAACAAGCCTGGAATGACGAGACAATGGCACATTTTTGAAACATCCTGAGGAGAAGGCAGAAGCAAAGTTCTTTGGACAGATTTTTAGTAAAAGTACAACCTGGAGATCCTCAACCAGGTCCAAGTAGGAGAAAGAGACAGAGAAGAGAAAGAGAAAAAACACCAGAATTTCAGATTCCTGAAGTTTTAATGGAAGCTTCTATACATACATATAGAAAGTACTTTTAACATTAAATTCTCCTCAACCTTATTTTGTTTTTTTATTTAATTGAATATCTGTTCAACCAGCATATACTGGTGTACAAATCTGAAAAATCATATCAATAAATAATTATGGAATGTCCAATTGCAAAAAAAAAAAATTGCTTATTGGTTTGGTATTTTTTCAATGCAATATTTGTTGGGCCATTTTGAACTATTTTTGCTTTACATGGAAGTGTGGGTCATTTAGTGTAAATTTAGTGATGTGTGTGTGTGTGTGTTTTTTGTTTCTTTATATTTTAATGTGACCTTTAAGCAAATTTTTCTTTTGAATAAAGTTGTTTGTAAAATGGTATTTGTTTTTTAGGGGTTTGTTGTTATGTGATCTACTTTGTGGTCTCCCAGGTCAGACAGTTTTAAAAAGTCAAATGTGATTTTTTTTAAGCTGTTCCTTTCTCTGAATAGTTTGAAAGGCTAAAAACAGCACAATTGTCTTGTTAAAACTCAGTTGTTTGATGCGCATAGTTCTGCGCCAAACTTCAGCAGTATGTAGCGCGTAGTTGTGCGCCAAGGCGGACCCAATATGTACGCCTGAACTGTGTTTTATCAGTTGAAAAATGCACTTTTGCACAGTCCTCATTCAGGTACGTTTTTTTATTTTTTTGTGTATATTGCTTGTTTTGCTTCATGTGCACTCATGCATGTATGTATAGACATGAGTGCACATAAAGCAAAACATGTATATATGCGTTTAGATGTGTGTACATATACATAGAAAAGAGAAATTATAAGAAGAAATAGGCTAAGAGCTTTTTGGACAGTATTGCTTCACATGCTTCAAATTGAAAAGATTGCCTATTTGTTCCTATGATTTCTGATGTGGCTTGGTTACAATCAACATTCATGGAGGATAATGCTTCTGGTTAAAGATATATATAGTGGGCCAAGATCTAAAATGCCATTCAAACCTACAGAAACATGGGGATGGAAAAGCAAGAAAATATTTGGCACAATGTGGATTTGGCCCTGGAAGTTTGATATACTAGTACTATTTGTTTTGTGTAAAAACCTAAATAATGCATACACTCCAGTATTTATTGAGCATTAAGTTAAGCAACAACACAGCGTCTGTTCATTTCCAGCAACTCACTGACCCAGCTTGTGAGCTTGGTAATCAATGTGGTTTGATGTTGCGCTTTGCAACTTGGACCTCCTTGCATCAGGTGTGTTAGAACGAGTATGCAACTCAGCTGGACAACTAATTGACAACCATTTTGGACTGCAAGTGGAAGTGTGCTTGTATACAATAGTGATAAGATCAGGCAGCACAGCACAATGACAACAAACCTTTAACACTACTACAAATGAACAGAGGAGTTGTGTGGCAGCAAATCAACATGAGTGCAATTGTCAGACTATTAAAAAAAAAGAAATAAAAACCATGACAATATATTCAGAAAAGGACTATGTACATATAACATTCAAATACCAATATGTGACAATGGGACAAAGGCAACATGGGGGGTCAAGTAGCACTTTGAAGTGGAAACCATGCAGAAATTTGTACTCAATACTTGTGGAAAATATGACTAAACATTGCTGAAGAATTGCTAAACAACATAAACTGGCATTACAAACCAGGCACAAAAACATTGCAGCGACAAATTAAACTAACAATCATGAGGATTACAAAAAATAATACATGTATTATACCATGTTTGCCTATAATCCTTTACTAAAATATCTGATTTCTCTAAAGTCAGAATATGTTTGTTCACATATTTTTTACAGTCATACTATTGTGTGATGAAAGTGCTACCTAGTATATATCCAGCTTGATAGAAATTAGTTTGTAGTGTTGCAACCAAAAGAAAAAGTATCAAAACAACAAGTGCAATGAATGTAACTATAAATGAAGCAAGTTTCTGCTTGAGTAGAATGTAACATAAAAAAGTAGCACTTACACTAAAAAAACATCAAGCATTAAAGATTCAAACTGACCTGTAAAATTGACTGGAGATGCACACAGAACAGGGCGCGGGTGTGCGCTAATCAATTGCTATCGCCTCACCATTGAGTTTACCATCTGCTCCTGAATCGCGCAGCTGAAAATTATTCACCTTAATTGGCGTATTCGAGATCTTTGCTCATTTTTGCAGGAATTTGGCAGGCGAGTTCACTAGAACTCGAGCCCGACTTGGGGTAATAGAGCTTGCTGATCGCGCATTCCATTGATAAATCAGGGCCATAAAATCCACCAATATTTAGAATCAACAAAGAACCACCATTACGGTTACCTATGAATCGCAAGTAGTCAACACTACCATCCAATGTACAACATTGTATCACTATTTAACACGTGCTAATAATTACCTGATCACTCAGCCTTGGTATATTGTGGCTGAGTAGGGGATACATGGGGACACCCTATAAGGGCATCATAATTCTCCCACGGGTCCCAGCCAGGAGTGTACCTAACAATATAAATATATATCATAATTATATACATAAATTGTTATATCAAAAAGGTAAATCAAACCACAGGCATAGGAAAGATACAATTCACAAGTACACAGTGATCCAACTAGTAGACATACTTGCATAAAGACAATTAAGAAATAGAAAGTACCGGTACTACAAATAGAACAAGAGTTTTGCCTTAGTTTCTAATTCCTCCCGTTCTTTTTATTTATTATCATTTAGGCCAGGGAAAAATTAGATTTTAACATGAATTATGAAGCCCTTATAGGATGTCCCCATGTCTTAATTTATTTTTCCATATCCATAATAAAGTAGCATTGAGAAATCAAGTATATATTTCTGTCAAACAAATTTATAGTGTGAGTATAATCCAAGATTTTTTGGCCTCAAAACTGGCATTTGAAATATCTCAGTTTAAGTTTTTAGTTCACATCACGGGATGGTGCTGTGTCCTCATGTAAGGTGTGTAATAAACTTGCAGTTGGAGACATGAGACATGCATTTATTACACAATTACACACACTCAGATACCTTAACCTGTAAAATGGGTGAGTAAGGGTATATAAAGGCTGAGCCTATGTGATTTACCATTTCCTCCTTTTCAGCAAATGTTTTTTTATTTAGTATTTATTTTTATTTAATGTATTTAATAATTCATCTTAAATTTTTTGGTCATTTATATTAAATGCTGTTCAGCAGTATGTGACCTATGTTTATACTGGAGTCAAAGAGGTTACCTGTATTCTCAAGTAAAAATAAGCATCTCAGTACATATTTGTATCAGTATATGTTCAAGTATATACTGTAATATATAAAAGCTGAGATTCTTAAATATAGATATTTTTCTATAGGGCCCTCCTTTTCTGCTCACTGATCTCTTTGATAGATGGGAAAACAAACCATGTCACCACTAAGATGGCTGCCTCTATACAGAGATACAATGCAAGACAATGCATAGTCAACAACTAAGACAAGTCAACAATGAGGGAAATATCTGCTGTAGAAAGACTTAAGATAATTCTGGTGACTAATCCTTTACCATTTGCCTGTCTTTCATGGGACAGCGTTCACAATTCAGTTGCTCCTTCAAATATTTGTCTACTGTGATCCTGTTGTGAAGACGTTCTGTCTTAGCCATTAATGTCTAGTGGACAGGAATGAATGAAAAATAGACCAACAGAACCCTGTAAAGGATTGGATACTGTGTCTGTTATATGTGAAATAAAGGTTTATGCACTTTTATGAGATTTCTTTGTTCCTGTAATGAAACAGGAAGTGATCCTCTTACAAAAACAAAAAAAATACTGTGGTATCTCTCTTCTTCAAAAATAGTAACTTTCTGCAAAGTAAAAAAAGCAGGGAGGTTGCTAAGAGCACTTCCATATGAGGGGTCTTTTTTCACATGTCATAATTCTGACCTAATATATATATAGCATATGCAAATGCTGTGTTGTGTTTCATAAAAGTAATATACCACAACAGATTTTTTCTAGTTTATGATAAACTATTTAGGGATTGCCCACTATTTACATATTTGAAGAACATTACTGGGAATGCATACTTTAATGTGATTCACTATCTTTCCAAATGAAGAAACAAACAAACTCTAGAATGCTCGAATAGTTCTGCAAATATTTTTAGTTCCGTAAAAAATGGGTTAGAAGTTTTTTATTTATTTTATTGTTGTGTGTATGTGTGTCCATTGGGGAGACTTTGATTACTATTTAGTATTGGTATTCCAAATTTGACACTAACACAGGCATCATGTTTCAGCTGACTTATTCCAAATGTTTTCATTGATCAATTATCATTGGAGCAAAAAGTGAAATTCATCTTGATTCAATCAACAGGGAAACCAACACACCATTAGCACTCTACACTCAATTTTAGGTTGACTCTATTAAGATCTATGCCATGCTGAAACAATATATGAGATAAAATTTATATATTATATAGCCGTAAAGGTACAGGCGATGTCCCTTCTGCAAAAAAAACAACAAAAAAAAAAAAAATTACCTGCCTGTTCACAGTCTATTCTTTAACGTACCCTAAGCTGCACATACACAGCTTAGTGTATGATCCTGACTGGCTGGCTGACTGGATAGAAGGCACTCCAGTTAGCATTGGCAGGAGTTATGTCAATCCAGTACTATCAATCAAAATAGCTGAAGATCCTCAACCTAGAAGGGAACTGGGTTAAAGTGGAACTAAAGTCCCACTTTAAACATCTTATATTCAGGCAGGTGGTTTTTGCAGAAAGGGACAGAAGATATCCCTTCTATAGTAAATGCACTTACCTGCCTGTGCAGCACCAAGATTTTGCTGAGCTGCACATGCTCAGCGTTGGTTGTTAGATAAACCCAGCAATCCTGGCTCCCCTTGCATGCCAGGAAGGAATGAACTCTTGCGTGCCTCCGAAGGAGCAATGTCATTCTGACTGTAAGGCACTTATTATTATTATTATTAATATTAATAAACAGAATTTATATAGCGCCAACATATTACGCAGCGCTGTACTTACCTATCCAGAGAGCCCGTGGCATCTTTGGGAACCACAGCCAGCGGGGGGGACCCCACTGTAGCAGGCAGCAAGGCCGAGGCTTCTGCCCTGCTCGCATCATGTCTCTCCCTGCAGGCGGAGGGATTCGTTCTGGCCGAACTACTGTTGGGCTGGGCCACATCCCAAGCTATGTACGTGAACAGAGATGTGCTTGTTCTCAGCACTCCTGCGGACGTGCAAAGTAGGGCACGTCCCAGGGGTTCTATGGTAAGAAGTGTGCGCGCTACCATGCGTGCCTCCTGTACCCCCCGGGGGCAAGGCACTCGGCTGCCTCTCCGTGGGGCGGGACATAGTCAGTTTGAATTTCCTGCGGCCAATCGTCCGCAGGGGATTCAGTCATCCTCCTATCAAATGGTGCCAGGTCGCGCAGGGGCACTCTGGCCATTTAAGGAGAACCTGTCCTGGACACCATTGCCCACTATAAGCCTCTGTGTGTACAGTGTGCTTGGGTGTGTTCTCTGTGTGTTGGTTCATATTAACCTGTTGTGTCATTACCAATAGCGACCCAGTCTGAAATCTGATTCTGCCTGAACTCCACCTGCCCTGACCTTGGATTGTTTTGGACTACTCTTGCCCGCTGAATAAAAGTATTCTTGGAGTTGGCTGTGGTTTGTGTGCCCAGGGGCATTACAGTATAGCAGGACACTCGCACACCACCCAGCCCTAATGGAGGAAATCTAGGAGCTTTCATTAGGGGCTCCCACCGGTCAGCCCATGAAGGTTAGTGAGTACCTCCTGGAAATGGCAGGTGAATTACAGTCGCTCCCAGGGCAAGACTCGGGTGCAAATGTATCCAGCCCAGCGGTGCCAGTGGAATCTCTGATTCATTTTCAGGGAACAGACAGGACTTCCCCAACTTGCGGGACTCCTGTCTTCTGTACTTCCAACTTCGCCCTATTGCCTTGGGGACAACACGCCAACATATTGGTCATCTCCCTCCTAAAAGGTGAGCCCCAGAGATGGGCATTCAACTTACATTCAGATGATCCTGCCTTCAGTTCTGTAGCTGACTTCTTTGCTGTTTTGGGAGTGATCTACGATGACCCGGGCCTGACCCGAACAGCAGAGATAAACTTGGAGTACCTAGCCCAGGGGAGATGTCCCGTGGAAGAATATGCAGCAGAGTTTCGGCGCTGGGCCACCATTACCAGTTGGGGAGATGCAGCTCTCCTCCATCGCTTCTGTCAAGGCTTCAGTGATCAAGTTCAAGACCTGCTGTTGGGTCTCCCTTCTCCGTCCACCCTGGATCTTGCGATACAGCAGTCCATCTGCATCAATAGGAGGATCCGGGAACACCATTTAGAAAAAGTCATCCACAGAACCAGGAGTCGTTCGCCTCCTCAGTTGAAACCTATACCTCCAGCACCACACCACCTGCAAAGTTTCCATCTTCTATGCCTGACCTGGGGAAACCCAAGGAGATTGGAATAAGGGATAAGGGAAGCGATCCGTCTGATTGCACTCAGGATGGTAAAAACCCCCCTGATTTAAGCCCTCCCTGGGTTGAAATCCCATAACCCCATAATTAATTGGGGAGTCGGTCAGATCATTAAGTGGGGGACCAAATGTTAGGCTAAATGCCTTACTCTGGTAATGCCAATAGGGTCCCTCGAGGTGTTACAAAAATTGTCCAAGCCTTACCAGGAGTTTACTGATGTTTTCTGCCCCAGGTCAGCTGACAAACACCCACCTCATCATTCCAATGATTGCCCCATTGAGTTTCTTCGGTGTACCATGCCCCCTAGGGGTCATTTGTTCAATCTCACCGAGCCAGAGACAATGGCCCAGGAAGAATACATCCAAGAAAACATAGAGAAGAGCTTCATCCATCCATCCATCCTCTTCCCCTGCAGGTGGTGGCTTCTTTTTTGTGGGGAAGGATGGCGGGTTAAGACCCTGTATTGATTACAGGGGCCTAAAGAAGATTACTGTGTAGAATCGGTACCCTCTGCTCCTTATGGATGACCTTTTCTCTTAGGTCAATGGGGCACGATTTTTCACCAAGCTAGATTTGAAGGGGGTCTACAACCTCATCCGCATTAGGAAGGGCGATGAATGGAAGACTGCCTTTAACACCAGAGATGGGCACTTCGAATATCTAGTAATGCCCTTTGGTCTGTGTAATGCCCCGGCAGTCTTCCAGGAATTTGTAAATGATGCGTTCCGAGAATTTCTGTGAAAATTTGTGATTGTGTATCTTGATGATATTTTGATTCGCCAGGTCCTCCAGTAGCTCAGAGAAAACTGCCTCTTTGCAAAATTGGAGAAGTGCGCCTTCGAGGTACATGAGGTTGCTTTCTTAGGGTATATTCTGTCGGATCACGGGTTGGCCATGGATCCAACCAAGGTCCCAGCAGTTCTGAAATCGCCGCAACCCACTGCCCTTAAGGGTCTTCAGCGCTTTTTAGGTTTCGCAAATTTTTATAGGAAGTTCATACGAATTTTCCTATTCATTGTCCACCCTCTGATGAACCTCACTAGGAAAGGAGCGAACTCCTCAAGGTGGACTCCGGAAGCTTGCGAAGCCTTCAAAGCGCTAAATAGGGCTTTCTGCAGTGGTGCATCCAGTGCCCACTCTCCCATTTATTATAGAGTTGGATGCTTCGGAGATTGGCATGGGAGCAGTCCTCTCCCAGTACTCTGGAGAACCAGAGAGATTGCACTCCTGTGCCTTGTTCTACCGTAAGTTCTCCACAGCTGAGAGTAATTATGATGTGGGCCACTGGGTACTTCTGGCAGTAAATTGGGCTTTTGAGGAATGGAGGCATTGGCTGGAAGGGGTGGGAACGGTCTATACTGACCATAGAAACCTGGAGTACATTGAAGGGGCTAAACGTCTCAACTCCTGGCAAGCCTGTTGGGTCCTGTTTTTTACGAGGTTTAATTTCCAAATTACCTACAAGCCAGGTTCAAAAAACGTGAAGGCTGATGCCTTGTCCCGTTGTTTCCCAGAGGCAACTTCCCTTCCGGATCCGTGCCCTAGCCCCATTTTGTCCCCCTAATGTGTGGTGTCAGCCATACAGACCACATTGGTATTAGAGAATGTCACGAACCTCTTAGCCCCCTACCAGACCGACTACCCCCCCTGCAAAACCTGAAGGGCGGCTGTATGTTCCCCTTCATCTTTGCCTAAAGGTTATCCAACAGCTACATGATTCCAAGACTGCTGGCCACCCAGGAATTAGGAAATCCCTAGAATTAGTAAAAAGACAAGTTTGGTGGCCTCACATGTCAGTGGATGTCGAATTCTATGTTCGTGCATGCCCAGTTTGTGCTCAGAGTAGGTCCTCTCGTGCCGCTCCCTCCAGCACTCAACTTCCTCTGCCCATTCCTGCTGCTCCATTGACCCACATATCCATGGACTTCATCATAGACCTTCCGGGGTCCTTAGAGTTTACGGTGATCTGGGTGGTGGTGGATCGCTTCAGTAAGCAAGCCCATTTCATACCGCTACCCAAGTTGCCCTCAGCCAAGGAATTGGCTGATTTATTTGTGTTTCTTGTGTTCCTCCTGGATGGAGCTCCGGACGACATTGTTTCAGACCGTGGGGTTCAGTTTGTCTCTTGGTTCTGGAGGGAGTTCTGTGCCCAACTGGGCATCGAGCTCTCCTTCTCATCAGGGTCTTGTATCTGGTTGCCAGGAGAGATGGACTGAAAATCTCCCCTTTGCGGAGGTGGCATACAACAACGCAGAGCACTCCTCCACCAGGTTCTCTCCGTTTATGTGTGTTTGGGGTCAGATTCCCAAAGTGTCCTCTCTGTCAGGTCCACCCTCTGATCTTCCCGTCCCTAAAGACTGGGTAGAACATTCCCAACCTTTTTGGAACCAGGTCCAAAGTAATCTTAGAGAGGCAGTAGCCCAGCAGAAGAGGTTTGCAGATCGCCATAAATCCCCTGAGCCCCAGTTCCAACCCGGTGATCTGGTTTGCGTGTCTACCTGAAATATTTCCCTCCGCCAACCCTCAGCCAAGTTAGGACCCAAGTTTATCGGTCTGTTCCCAATATCGGAAAAAAAATAATCTGCTCCCCTTTCAGATCCCCCTCTGCCAGTTGAGGTGCAGGGAGCACCCAAATATGAAGTTGAGAGAATCCTGGACTCTTGTAAGGTGCGTAACTCTCTGCAATATCTCATTGATTGGAAGGGTTTTGGACCAGAGGAGAGAGGCTGGGTGCCGGCCTACAGCATACATGCGGAGGAACTTGTGTCGGAGTTTCATAGAGATTACCCGGAGAAACCCCAACATGAGGGTCCTGAGGCCCCCCTGAAGGGGGGGTAGTGTAAGGCACTTACCTGTCCAGCAAGCCCACGGCGTCCTTGGAAACCACAGCCAGCGGGGGAGACCCCGCTGCAGCAGGCACCGTGGCCGAGGCTGCTGTCCTGCTCGCAGCGTATCTCTCCCTGCAGGCGGAGGGATCCGTTCTGGCCGAACTAGTGTTGGGCCAGGCGGCATCCCCAGCATCCCCATGGACGTAAACAGAGAAGTGCTTGTTCTCAGCACTCCTGTGGATGTGCAAAGTAGGGCACGTCCCTGGCGTGCTGTGGGAAGAGGTACGCTCGCTACCACGCGTGCCTCCTGTACCCCCCGGGGGCAAGGCACTCGGCTGCCTCGCCGTGGGGCGGGACATAGTTAGTTTGAGTTCCCTTATTGCAAGGTCATTGGGCACTCTGGCCATTTAAGGAGAACCTGTCCTGGACACCATTGCCCACTCTAAGCCTCTGTGTGTACAGTGTGCTTGGGTGCGTTCTCTGTGTGTTGGTTCATATTAACCTGTTGTGTCATTACCAATAGCGACCCGGTTTGATATCTGATTCTGCCTGAACTCTGCCTGCCCTGACCTTGGATTGTTTTGGACTACTCTTGCCTGCTGCCTGCCCTGACCTCAGATTATTCCTGACCTGCCTTGCCTTATCCTTCTGTACCACGCTTATCGGACTGATCATCTGTGAATGACCTTTGCCTTGTTTTATGATGACAACAGCTTGATAAAAGGATTCTTGGAGTTGGCTGTGGTTTGTGTGCCCAGGCGCATTACACGGACACGGTCAATTAAGATGGCCAAAAATTGTCTTTAGGAAGTAGAGAAGAGGGAGGATGGAAGCACCCTGCAATGGAAATGAGATAAGTGAGTAGTCATGAATTTTGTTCCGCTTTAGGATTCTGGATCCAGCACAAGAATATCAGCCAGGTAAGTTTATTTTATTACAGAAGGGACATTGTCCGGCTTCTTCACAATTTTTTATTTTCTAAATTTAGTTCTGCTTTACCCTTTAACAGCTCTCTTTCCATTCTCAATAATCAACATTTTACCATGGCCAAATGAGTATATAAGGTTTTTGCAGGTACCTCTAGACAACTACACTGTGCACTTGCTAGTCGTTTTTTTTTTTTTATTGTGTGTGCTTTAATGTTTTTTCAAAAAAATGCATATAAGTGTATTGAAAGTTCTTTTTTTTTCATCGTTCTCTGTGATCAAAATGGTCAAAAAAGTGTCTATGTATATCTAATGTGGCATGAACCTAAACCTTTTTTAAAAACCATTTATACCATATGTTGTCATTTTTGCAGTGACATGACTAAGGACTTAAACTGTAAACTGATGTGTAATCTATATCGACACTATATAAATATAAGGAAATAATATTAATAGTAGTAAAAAAAATAGATAATAAGATACACTTTACAGCTCTAGCAGTTCCCATTCTCGCATGTTCTTGTTAGGTGTTGCTCAGTATTATACTACAGCTATCTGTGGGGGCTGATTTCTGTCCTGAATGTTGACCTTTATATATTCTCTGTGCTCTTGCTTATCTCTCCTTGAATTCAACCGACAGGACTGTCACTCACCTGATGCACCGTGTCTATGAAAAACTTTAAATTTAACTCTAAATTTACTGCAAGATTCCTTCACAAGCTTTCTAAATGGTTTTCTCCATTACTCTTTTTAAATTGTTCTTGAAAGTTGTATGTTTTTGCTCTGGTTGTGACACAATGATTTCTCACAGGAACAAGTGCAGAACAGTGTGCAGTTCATCATTAGTCAAACTGATGTTGTCCTTGGTACATTCATTGAGAAATACATCACGACACACCGGGACCATATCATATGCTTGCATCAGCCAATAAATACTGCAGCAGCAACTCATTACAGTAAACAGTGACATAATTAAAGTAAATTGACTGTAAAATTTATACTGAAAAACATATCCACACAGAGAAAATCTAACAGCAGATTGAGAACAGTGGCCATGAATTCATTAAGAGTCACCTCATTACCTGCCATATGTTAGTCTTAACATATTTAAGAGCCTTTTCACTTAGATGAAGATATGTATTTGTTTATTGCATCTCTATTTGCAACAACATTTTTTTTTTATGAATTTTATATCAACATATAAAATTGATAGCTGCAGAGGCATAAACACTGCAGCGGCCATAATGATGGCTGTTTCAGTTTACCATTTCAAAGTCTTGACCTTACCTGATTGAAATTGACATAAGCCTTTGCTTTTGATAAGAATTTAAGCAATAGGCTAATAGAATGTTAAGTTGTGAACAAGATAGCAGTTTCGCTTGACAGAAATACCATAGCGCTTCACAAAAAATGCATGGTACAGTAACTATGTGGCACATTTGATTCTGCCCTTGATGTCACATGCATTTTTTGCTGGTATTGCTGTAGGCCAAGCCAATGAGGAGCATCGGTACATTTCTAAGATCTCTTCTGGATGAAATTAGATGCTAATAAACACACCAAAATGTCTTTACTGGTTTATAAAATGCTCAGATTAGAGAGGATACAAATCTTCTGCTTTGATGATGAGCATTCAGTTAGGCAATTACACTTTGGTATTGAGTCTTCCAGTTAAGCAAACACACACAAATAGTGGTGTCTTCTTAATCTGTTCCATCTCTAGTCACAAACTATAGTCTTTCTTTTCCCAAAATGTGCAGCCTAGCAGACTAACAGGCAAAATAACTAATAATCCAGTTCTGAAAAATTGTCAAAAGTTGGCAGCTTTGTCCTCATCTCAGACAGCTTCTCCTAGCACTGACCTATGCATTTTACTGACTGTCAGGAAGAATGTAGGTGTGTTTGAAGTGTAGGCTGTGACTTACAGTCTGTCTTCTCATTCAATTTGCTGTGCATTAAAAAAATTACAGCGTTATATGAGGAAAAAATGGGTTTTAGGGGAGAAATAGGAAGAGTTTTGGTTTAATTGATAATGCACCAATAAGTAGTTTAATTTTATTTTGCCAAACTTTTATATACACACCCATTAATGTAAGGTATTTAATTCTGGTGCCTTCCAGTGTAAAGAGCCCAGTAGTGGTAGGTACCACGAAATGTACAAAGATAATCACCACTTCCAAGGTGTGTCCTATGGTGCTGGTGTTTAGCAGTTCAGGTGCAGACATATAATAAAGTCTCCTCACTCTTCTAAACATCTGCACAAGATGCAGAAACATATAACAGCATAAACCAACTTTTCTCTGCAATTAACTATGTTGGGGTATTGGCCCTAATTTATCAAGGCTGGAGAAGATACACTTTCATTGGTGAAGCTGGGTGACACAGCAAACCTGGAATGGATCTGGTTCAGGATTGAAAATATTTTCTAATAAATAGCAAATGACTTTTAAGAAATCCATTCCAGGTTTTCTGGATTAGCCAGCTTTACCAATAAAAGTGTATCCTCTCCAGCCTTGGAGAGCTTTAATAAATCAGGCCCAAAGTATCAGAACTGGAAAATTTTAATTGGTTTTCTGAGTACATCTTGTATGGAATAATGGAAATTCTTTATGTGAGTGGTGATGACAGGACAGGACTTTAGGTACTGAAATGTTAAATATAAATTTTCCCCGCAAGACACTACGATAAAAAGTGACTTTAACTATAAACACCCTTAACAACCAACTATCAAATTTCAGAGAACCTATTCCAATCCCTAAAAAAATATTTAACTAATAAATACCTCTTCAAAACAAAATTTACCATTTCGCCCCCCAATTCTAACTAAGAAAAAGTGGCAACATTTGCCACCAATTTACACTTCACTACATTTTGACAAAGGAAAAAAACCTCAAATAACATATCCACCCCTCCATGTTTTATATACTACTTTGTCAATGAATTGTGTTTTATATAATTTGTTCTTGTCAGTTTCATAATAAGGAATGAAGGAAGGAAAAAAACATTTGAAACGATTAGTAAATAGAATAGTAAATGATTTTGGCATTCTGTGCAAATATGTGACAACTTCTGGTATTTCCCAATACTTGAGAAGCCTTCTCAAGTATTGGGAAATACCAGAAATGACTGAACTTTCTGAAAATGTCAGGTTGATCCTCTTTTTCCATATCTTAAATGATGATTTGAGCAAGCATGTCAATATAGTTGTCTAACCTTTCTCTTACTTTCCTGACCTGTAGACCTATTTTATGACATTATCCTAGTGGGCAAGTGGGTTAGTGAGGTTGAACTACATTACTAGCACCAGTTGATTTGTAAGGCAGTCTTTAAATTTGTCTCCACTGGATTGAAGAATGATTCAAGCTGTGAAGAAGGAAAACACAGCATGCTTCAGCTTTACTATGCATGATTTCAAAACGCCATAGGGTAACACAGCTTTGAAACAGAGTAAAGCAGCATGCTGGGTTAAAACTGAAGCAAAGTAAAGCAAAGCTAAAGCAACAGAGAAGACTGCTCTATTGTTTTCAGTGGAAAACTATAGAGTCAAAAACACATCTTTGAGTTAGGTGTTTGAAGCCAGTGGAGACTAGGCCTTATAGAGCACAGGAATTGTCTATGCAGCTGTAAGACTACAAAAGTAAGTCAAGAGCCAGGCTAATACTATGTTATTATTTTGTCTTCTCCTGCTCCTCTTTATCCCTTTCATCAACATGTCAATGATATTTAGAAATAAAACCTTTTTTCATTACATATCTTAGACCCAGTGATGCAATCCCTTTGTTTCTATGCTTCCCTGTACAATACAAGAAAATCATGATGGGCAGGAAGAACAACAGGTTGCTGTACATAGCTTCCTAAAAACAAAAAGCTTTACCCATGTGTAATGCTGAGCTTAAATGAATAAAAGCATTCAAATTTAATATATTAAAAGGTGCTGGTCAAGCAAGGCTAAGGAGAAAAGGGCTAGATAATGTCAACCAGTACCACAGAATGGTAGGTTCTATCCAATTTACTGCAGCTTCTAATGCACACTATAAGAAACTATCCATGTGTAAGAAAATTAATATAAGCAATTTCAGTATGGAAAAGGAATAAGGCTAGAGATTGGCTTTAAAAAAGGTACAGTATTACAATATTTCTTATAGTATAGGTTTTGTGCCTCAGTACTAATAGACCTGTGCTACTACAAAAACTGATGCTGTGAAAAGGAATTGCTTGTTCCATTTGCCAAGTTCATGGTATGATTCAGAAACAAATGACAAGCACTGAACAGCATATGTGCAGCTCTCAAACAAATTTTCATAATTCCTTGGTATGGCATTTGGAAATGCTTGTATCCTAGATTTTTCAGATAATAGAAGGTACAGTTATACACCTTGCTTTGAATTTCATAAGAAAGAATATGGCATATACAAGTATTTTCAGGGATCAAAGGGTGACCTGTTTCCACTATACTTTAATGTTCTGGGTCAATGGTTAAGGGCGCTCTGAAAGCAAGTATGTGCTTTACAAGATTTTACTTTAAATCAAATCATCTGGTAACTACAAACAAATGGCAAAGTATTTTCAGTGACTTTAGCTTCCAGAAAACACATCATATGTCCTAGTACATGACATTATTCGAATTGATGTCTGCTGAGAGAATGCATAAAAAATATGTTCCAGAGATATCTTCTTTGGAGCATTTGATTAATAAAAGTATGTCCTGGAAGATGAAAAGAGGAAAAATGTACTTCAAACAAGTCATATAAATTAAAATATTTATTTTGCATTTACAGTAGATTACCTTATTATATGATGAGTAAAGATGTACATATAAATGATGTAACTACTTCAGGTAGTCATATAGATTGAAAAAAAAAGGGTCTTGACGTGTTTAAAAAATAATTTAATGACCAATATGCAGCTGAATATCTATCCCCAACTAAAAAATAGCATCCTTATAAATATAATTGCTAGTTATAGCACCTTGTCATGTCATCATGTCACCTACTAAACAAAGTTTCATTAACACCCAAAGTTACAGAAATGTTCAGCTCTTAGTTAGTAATCCAATACTAACTGTTCAATATTTTGTTGATGAATTTTCACTTTTCTGTATGCCTGAAATCAAAACCAGTTTCCTGGCAATTGATTACATTCAAAGAAATATGCTGTAGGTATTAAAGCTAATTACAATTTTTGATTAAAACATAAATGCAAACAGAGCAGTCTTGAAAGATAAGTCAGATGTACTAACTCACAAACCTGTGCTATCTATCAAAGAAATCCAAGATCACAACTGTAGAAAAGTTTAATCTACAGAGAATTATAACTATTTTATAGTAATGAGAAAGTTGTAGATAATGGATTAAGCAATTTTAAATATAAGTGATGGTTTCTCCACATTTTGGTAACAGTACTGTGTATAAATATATCTATAGTTAGACCTTATTGTCAAAATGGAATGAAGCTCTGGGATAAATGGGCAAGATGGAAAACCAAAACAAAACATAAATCAATATCTATTTATTTTCATTACTTCCTGTATGGCACAAAGAGAAGACCTAACTCTTTGAATAAGACACTTGTGGTTGGAAAAATTGAAGGAAGAACAAGAGCGACTAAAGATAAATGGATACAAATCACCAAAATAGGTACTTGTCCTACAAATATTTAAAACCCAAGACAAATTTAGAGAGATGCCACCAGCAGTTGGCACCAACCATGCCATGCCTAATGATAGTAAAATAAAGGATCTTTTAAAGTAATCATAACAAAAAGGAGCTTAAGACTAAGTCAGAAGACCAAAATTCTGGGAAAACACTATCTATGTGGTCACCAAAAGTTGACATTGGCTTTATGGCATATAATAATAATAATGTTTTTTTTTTAATTAGCCAGATAAAGGCTCATAAAATCTGTACAGTTCCAGGGTTGAAGATAGTGATATTAATTTCCATTTCAATCTAATCTGGGTTTATGATATAAACACAGAGTGATTGGTGTTTTATACTACTCCTTCCCTTTAGTCAAATATTGTGTATTTGTAATGTTGTAAAATCACACATCAAATGTATACCAGTTGTTAGATGACGCAAAGTATTTAAAATAAAATGTTTTTTTGTGGTAATGTTTTATGTTAGGAGATGTACACAAATAAAATTAATTTAGTTGACTAAGTAAGTACCTGTTCACACTAAGATATTCTCCTATCCATGCTTATAACACTTTCATCATTCTTTGTTTTTTTTTAATGGATGATGGTGTAGAACAAGTTGTTCAATTATTTGGGCTGCACAGTTTTTTAGGCACTTTAAATAAATTGCTTGCATGTACAGAAGTATTTATTTACTTCCTTTAGAAGAATTTAATGCTGCTTTGATAATTTTTCATTTACGGTCATGCAAATAAAGTATGATGCTTGTACAAAGTAATTCTTTTATTAACAGTGAGCTAGATAAAAAAGCAGTTAGAAAATATATGATCATTGTTATATTTCTGTTATTTATTATTATATTTTGAAAGCTAGAAGCAGAGATGATCTAATCTTACCTTTAAGAGCTGTGCTCACGCAGGGTTCAAAAGTCACCTGAGCTACCAAGCTGTAGCTGTGGTTCTCCCTCTAAGCAGGCTCAGTCCCTTCGCGTGATTGGAAGTTATATAGCAAAGAACATATCAATGGCAGGACTTGGAATCACATAACAAATACCTGCATGATCCTTTTATTCCATGTCCGTTAAGGTTTTCCCCTTACTGAATGAAGCTGGATGACAACTTTACAGCAAATGCATTGGATGCTCTCTAAAGCATGCCCTGTGTAAACACAGTTGTAATATGTTATAATGAGACATATTTAGCAGCACTTAAGTATAAGCCTGGTAGTATACTTTAAAACACAGTATAGGCACTTTACTCCATTTTGTATTGTACATTAAATCTTTTGCAATATGATAGAGCAGTGAGAAGAAAGGATGGAATGTTGTATGATCACATTTGGCTATTGTGTTACATGTGACACAAAGAAATATTTTGTTCTTTAGAACTGTTAATCTACAGATGTACTCCTCATTATCACACAGCGAACTGTCCTGTCCACAGGAAACAGGAGTGTTAATGACCTATGTCAAAATACATTTGTTTGATATTGAGATTGACAATGATTAAATTAATAAAAGTAGAACTTATATGTCCAAAGGCAAATAAAAGACACAACTTTTTCAGCCTAGGGTTTTGTTTACCTTTTATTTGTGTCAATTACATAGTTAGTAAATTCTTCTCAGAGGGTCATTAGTTTTATTCTACAAATAGCTGACTGTAGCCATCAAAACATTGCTTTTTTGTATTGTAATTACAACTAATTATCGAAATATATTTAATCAAACAGATTAACTTGTTTGTAATTGAGAATGCAGAAGTCTAATTCTTTGACGAATGATGATAAACATGAATACCTTGTGTAACAAAAAGTCACCAGTGTCACTAGACAAAGTGCTGGATGGTAGGTATGTGGGGTCACATTATCTCTGATAATGCCATGAGTAAACCCAGCAACCTTGTGTCTGCAGGGAACCAGTAGGATTCTGGGGCTGGTTTTGCTGGGAATCTGCAAGAGCATGATAGGGCAAATTCCCAATTCCAGGCACCACATCTTTCTAAGGCCTAGAAGCCTATTTAGCACATCCTGTGATAAGCAGCAGGTAATGTAGGTTGGACAGGCTGTGGGTCAGTCTGTCTGTTGCTGCAAAGAGAAAACTTTTGTTTATGGTAGCCAGGAGGCTGAATATCTTGCTTATGGACTTTCTGTTATCATTGATACCAAACCCTGCAAGGAAATACTGTTCTCTTTTATCTGTTTTTTGGTTTAATAAACGCAGGCGGGAGCCCTAAAGTTAAGCTGGTGTGTGGAGTTGCCTCTGTGCCATCCTACCATTTGACACTAATCACTCACATTTGCAAATAATAAAAGGAATTTTGTGGTCTATAGAAAACTGATTTGTCATCATATTGAATCAACACCCTGTAATCAAGATCTCTCCCCTCTGTCATCTTTACTCTTAGTCAAAAATTCTGGTGCCACGTTTGAATTTTCAGACATTTTTTAATATGTGGGAATTATAACATACCTAACCATTAAGTAAATAAGTCATAGACTTTGTAAAAATTGTGACCTGTTCCCCCTGTATGAATGGCTTATAGTAGTTAAGATAATTAAGATAATCTAAAGACAAACAAAAATTAATTAAGGAGAGCTTCTGTTTTGTTTAATTCAGCTTGACCTGGATGGCCTTTAACAAATCTTTGTTGGTAATTGTGTAAAATACATAAAATGACCATAAAATTCATTTTTAATGTGTGGGACACTCATTTCCTGGTGATTCAAAGAGCTCAGAGAAAATATTACCTATACCTAATTAAAACTTGAATATCCCCGCCCAGGACTGATGTAACAACTTCTCTTGTTACATCCTCTAAATAAAAAACTGGGTTAGGGATTCTATGTAGGGGGGACAACTATTATTTTTTAATAAATGTATGTTTTAAGGAGCAATTTTTGCTCAGATCATTGAACACATCTTCATTAACATGAACATTTCTTGGAATGCCCAACAAAATAAAAAAAATTGTTTTCAAAGTCCACACATAAGGTTATGTTGAGACTAGATGTTTTTGCATGTGGTTTGGGTGGTTTTACAGCCTAAAACTGCTTGCAAACAAGGTGAACTTTAGACTGAATGGGTATGTTCATTATCATTTATTTCAGGAGGCAAAAGAAAATGTGAACAGTGACTGATTCAGAATTTTAAACAGAATGTTGAAAACAATTCCTGAGATTTATGATAATAGCATTGAAGAATACTTAAAGAATAGAAGGAAAAAAGCAGAATATTATTATTTTTACTAACATTATACCAATGTCCCATTATAGTATTTTGCACAAATTGATTCCTTTAGAATCCTTCTTCATACAAAACACATTACAGTATCCACAAACCAATAACGTGAAGGACAGAGAGAGTCTGGCATCATGTATAGTTCTCTAAAGTTTTAATGGCTCTGGTAGTCCCACAGGAACAAATGAGTTACAATATTCACTTTGATATAGAGACACAGCAGTCGTAGGACTTTGGCAATCAATACATGGGCTTAATTTGTTCACATTAAACCTATGTATTGATTTCAAAAGTCCTGTGGGTGTTGTGTATCTATCAAAGTGTTTATATTAATTTCCTCCAGTAGCAACCAGCCATGAGTTCTCTTTCTAAATACATATCCTTTAAAAAAGCATTGGTAGTGACTTCAGGCCATGTGAATTCACTTTAAAGTCAATAGCATGCACCAAAATCTACAGATAAAGCAAACAGACAAGCGATATAACACAAAATATGTACTGCTTTATAGTGTGGATACCTTTACTCATGGAACACATGCACATGGAATATGGCATTTGATCAAGGATAACTTGTGGTTTCCCAGAATGTTCTTGGTGCAGTAAAACGTGTCCTTGTATTATTATCCCCGCTACTGGTACAAATGTCAATACTACTAATATTAGAAATCCCAAATCAAACAACACCTAACTATACCTCTGAGTCTTCTTACAACAATATGGAAAATCTTGTCAATGTGGATAATATCTTGTGAAACTGCTTTATGCACAGAAGCACTTGACTATCACATTTTTCAGTAACATTTCATCATGGACTGATATTCTGCCTTTGATATCAGAATGGAGGTCCGACTAAGTTAACATAGTAAAAATGATATCTAGGTTTGTGTTTTTGCATTGTTTCACTATGACCAAATGTCTTTTGGACAGATTGTTGTTTGGTTAAATATTAATAACGTTTTTGATAAATATGGTATGATAAAATAATGTTTGTTTAGGATTCAAATATTGGTTTTATATACAATTTGAGTTTTTTTCACAAAAAACAGTTTCAGTTAATTTGTTCCAAATATTTGTGTCTATCTATGTTATTTAAGTAGAAGTGGAGGTAAAAATGTTTGGCTGGATAGTTGCTAAGGTGAACTAGGGACTCTGGTCTCCCCTGGACATGACTTTATTATAAAATATGTTACTGTGCAGTCATGGTACTTACATGTTTGTAATGCGCAAAGGTGATTGCCTAAATTGTAATGCACATGGCAACATTTCACCTGCAACCATACCTGTTAGGGAAATAAGTATTTCTGTTTGTCCTAGTACCTACTGAAATGAGGTCTAAAAGAGAGGGGAAAATTGTCACCATAACAAGAAAAAGGGATAATGTTTTAATGAGGACATTATTTAGTGTCTTCAAAAGAAAGACAGAGAGTACAGAGATTTCCTTTTTTTTGTTGTGCCCATGTGACAGTAAGGGAAAGGTAAACTCCCCAATGGGACATGCAAATTGTCATGTAAAATGCAAATAGTATACGAATGTGTAATATTCAGTTTAAAATTGAAACTCAACCTTAATATAACAAACCTCTGTCATGTCAGTCCCAGGAAAATACCAATGTGTGGGGATGGGAGCTTCCGGAGGATATATGGAAGATGATCTGGAAACAAGCTCAGAAACGTTCACTATGCAGGAAATATAAGGAAAATACTTGTAAGATACTCATGAACTGGTACCTTACCCCGGAGGTCCCCCCATAAGATGTTCCCTATAGTAAGCAAATGTTGCTGGCGATGTCCCATGGGAGTGAGTACCATGCATCATACCTTCTGGACATGTCCTTGCATAGTCCCTTATTGGCATATGGTTAACAATCTCCTTGAGGAGATACCACTGGATATCCTGACCTATCTTCTGGGGCTACCAATCCTTGAACTCTCTAAATTTAGTAAAAGCCTGATGGCTTAATGTAACCAAGCTGTTTTTTGACTTTTTGTTACCCCCTTTATGTTTATTCTCTCTTACCTGTTATTGTTCAAATAAGGCAAACTGTAAACATAACCTTATGAAGAAATGTGCCTAACCATCGAGAGTTTACTTTTTCAGTTTTTAACTTTGTTAGTTGGAACCAAATTTCTTTATTTTGTTGAAAGTCATGCTACATGGGCCTTGGTCAATGTAATCTGCCTTGTATTTCAATACGCATTTATGCAATGTTGAATTGTTATCTCCACTATGTCCCTGGTGGTTTACTTATACTTCCTTTTTTGTTTTCTTGTATTAAAAAAAAATCCTCAAAAAAGACATATTTATGAAAAAAATACCAATGTGTGTGTACACTGCATGTAGTGTTTGTAATATGTCACTACTTGGAAGTGCAGGTATGGGGCATTTCTGAGTACGGGAGTACTCAATGCAGACAATTTAATGTCAGACCATGTGAATACCGCCCTGTTCCTTTGCCAGTCTTGCTATATTCACTCTGGCATGCAAGAGGAGAAAACTCTCATATGGACAAGCCCTAAATGTCAGTGTGATATATTAGAACTTTGAGATTAGAAAGAACCTGAAAATAAGCCGCTATATTAAACCAACAGTGAATATTAGAACATGTCGTAAATATACTTGGCCACCACAAACTATAAACGTGTCATAATTTTCCTGGGATTTATAACAAACATTTTTTTTCTGCCTAGACAGGATATATATGTTTTATCATAAATTGTAAAAATCAGTCAGATATCTATGATATGTTTGACACTATGAAAAAAAATATTTTCAAATAATTGATAATTTGAATTTTGCGCTTTTGGTACAATTATAAAAAATAGAAATTTAGCATGCTGATCTATCTAGTTCAAAGGTGAACTTTTCCTGATTTAGCACTGTATTTCATTTTGTAGTTTTAAAGGATTAAGAGTAGTAGGGGAACAGACTACAGAGTGTTTAAAATGTTCTCCTACGCAAACATGCAAATATAAAATAAAAGCTATTTTCTTTTACCTAAATATTCTATACACTTAATGGGAACTTTAATGCCACCAAGATTTGTGATCATAAAAAAGCACCACAAAGTGTACTAATGGAGGTGTAAAATTTAGATCCAGACATAGAGATACATGTCCTTTAGTGTTCTTGCTAAAGCGCTAGCAGTAAAAGTATCTTGCCTCTGGCTACTACTATATTGGGCACCACTAAATGAAAAATATAGCATAAGCATAGCATTTTATGACAATGATCAACATCAGGTTGTCCTCCCTTCTCAATAACTTTTTTTCCGTTCTGCCTTGGCCCATCACCTGACATCAAAACTTATGTACGTCATAAAGTGGCAAACATAAAATTCAAAAATGTTGCACTTTTGTTGTTGTTTTCTGATCAGATTTGTGCATTAACAAATACCAGCAAAAAAATGTACAGTTGGCATTCATTTTTAGAACACAATAACATCAAAGATTTTCGATAATTTTCACTTTTCTGGAGTCATGGTTGGCTACATTCTGTCACAGGGAAGGAACCCGGGCCTTAGCAAGTTGGCAACCAATCACTGCCCTGGTACCTTACCTGTTGACGTTTGGCATCTTTTTAGGCAGGTTATAAAACTGATAAATTTGTGGGGAATTGAGATTAGAGGGGCACTCACCATGGATTGCTGGAGGAAGCTAGTAAGGCAGGGCATGTTGGCCTAGTGCCCTTGAAGGCTGAAGACTGAACTACTAAAAGCATAGACTTAGTTTTCAAGGAGGTAGAGGACTTATGGAGAGCATAGAGAAGGGAGAAGGGACCCAGAAGAGAAGCACTTTAAGACAGGGTGCCATAGTAAACTTGATAAGTGATTTAAATGCAAATACATTGAAGTAGCAGTATTATTACATTTCTTTGGTATACAAATGCAAGAAAATTTGTTACTAGCAAAGTGATGAAATCTGAGTAGAATCATTTGCTTCATTTGGGGCATGTTTAACCATTTAGCATTTTAAAATAAGATAATTTCTAACAGGCATGCTGCTTTTGGTACATTCTTTTCTACTATATGGTCCACATTTATTAAAGCTTTCCAGTGAAGCAGGGTGATCCAGCAAACCTGGAATGGATTTCCTAAAAGTCATTAGCTATGTGTTAACAAATGTTTTCAATTCTGGACCAGATTCATTCCAGGTTTGCTGGATCACCCAGCTTTACTGATGAAAGCGAATATTCTCCAGCCTTGGAGAGCTTTATTAAATCAGAGCCTGTGTCTTTATACCTCTGCATTAACCTTACACTTCACTACTCTGTGTTGGCAAAGATGACTAACTACTATACCCTTCAGAACAAGCCCATCTGTATTGCAGGGAAGGGAGCATTTCTGACAAGGTCTCTGTTAGAGTACACAGTCATATTAGGCACCTTGCATAACTTCTGTAACAGGTGCTAAGTCTATAATAATACAAATATAGAATTATGTTTATAGTACAATGTTGATTATTACTGATTTCTTTCACTCCACTTAAGCATTATTGGCCCACATGTAAGGGATTTTCTTTTTCAACTAGAAAGAAATAGGCCACAGGGGAATAATATATCACTTACTTGGCTATTCCTGTAAAATCAGCAATACTGAAGTGACTTAAAATTTCCAATCTATTGGACTAAGGTTCCAAGGTATAGGAGACATCTGTTGCAATAGATCTAACTTGATACATATTGGAGTATAGTAGACAAAGAGTATATTAATCTTGGCCAACAAGTAACATTTCAAATCACACAATAATACATTTTGTTCTGTTTCACATATAACCCCTGATTGTCTTAAATATAAACATTTAATCTATTTTCAGTACATAGAACATTATTTCATTCTATTGTTATAGACTCTATGTTTATGATTAATTGGGTGAAGCACATTAGACAGAGGCCTGATTTATTAAAGCTCCCCAAGACTGGAGAGAATACACTTTCATCAGTGAAGCTAGGTGATCCAGCAAACGTGGAATGAATTCCCTAAAAGTTATTTCTTATTTGTTAGCAAAATGTTTTCAGTCCTGGACCAGATCTATTCCAAGTTTCTGTGTCACCCAGCTTTACTGATGAAAGTGTATCCTCTCGAGCCAAAGAGGGCTTTAATATATCAGGCCCAGAGAGAAAGGATCTCAGGTGGAGATTACTATGAACTATTTTAGTGAATAATTTTTTAAGCTGATTTCAGTATACACAGTGTTTTCCTTCATTTGTGTAGTGGACTGCGAGTGAAGTTGGTCCTGCACCCATGGTGGAAAGGTAAATATGGGTGTATTGCTCTATCTATTCCAATGTAAATACCTGTTTGTAGCTGCACTTTATAACATCTTAAAACTTTAGCAGTTTATCAATGTGCTTATATTTAAAATTAAAAAATTCTAGATACAATCCTCTTGTGTTATTAAGATACACTGCCAAAATAAAAAAGGCAAGCACTTTGTCCCAGCACATGCAGTCACATGGTGGTTACAGTACACGTCGGTAAATATGAGCAGTGCTTGAAAAGGGGATTTTCAGCTTGATCTTACTGAAACCCAAGATTCTGGATTATGTTGTTAGAAAACTGAGACATGTTTTTGTGTACTACCTGAATTACATGCAAGCTATTTAAAACATTGCTGGAAAAGTGCAGCAAATCTGCTTGTATTAAAGAAAATTCTTTGACACTGTCTGAAAAAACAATATTTCTATGTAAAAGTACATGTGATGCGAATATAAACATGTCATTTTCTCTTTGCTTCTGCTTCAAGAAAATAACGGCGATCCTATTACTACAAGGCAAACTGGAAGCTGTCCATGAAATAAACATATGAATAATATATACATACAACCTTTAAGTCTGTCTGCATGATGGCTTATTATTATTTCTAAGGATTTTTTATTATCTGACGATATGTCAATCAGATTTACAGAAGGAAAAAAAAAGAAAGCCATAACAACAAATAAATTATATTTGAGGATATGTCTGGCTGCTGTCGGGATAACAAGGAACAGTGTGACCTACTGTCAAGTGTTATATTTCAATATTTTTTGCAAGATATAACCAAATACAAAAAAGTACATGAAAAATGTGCTGACCTGCTCTTGGGTTTACTGAATAATGCAAAACAAAAGCAGAGACCGTATACAATATTTTTTTTTTTTGCACTGAAAGTTTATTTTTTAGGACATGCTTTCAGGAGTTAAAGACTCTTTTTATCAGGTTCTTGTAGAACTCACTGATGTGCATTTCTCTAAAGCTTTTCCTGAAAAATAAATTGGACACATAAAAAATCGTCTACAGTGACAGTGATTTTAAAATGACATCAGTCACCTTACTTTTGAATATGCATTTTCCGTAAGAAGCAGAAGTAATCTTTCTACTGAAAATTGAATTCTGATGTGAATTCGGCTGCCGTGGGTTAATACCATTTGTAAAATATCTTTTTGCCATGATTTATTAAATAAACCCAACTGTGGAGAAGCCATTTCATGTAGCTTCAGCTTGTATTACTGTTTCATTTACTGCAACACCAGCTATCATTTACCATGACATGTATTTTGAAGTATTAGACAAGTGCTTGATATTAGCAGTCATTTTTGGATTGTTATGTTATTATGAAAAAATGTGTGGTTTAAAGCCATAAAACTAATTTATTTATATCTAAACTCTGGCCCATATGTGGCTTTGAGCACTGGAGTTGGACAACCCTGGTTTAAATGGATGAGCTGAAAAAAGAATATGGTTCCTGAGAGAAATAACAATTGTATAAATTAAGTAAATGTATTAAATAAAACATCTCTTTTATCCTTTGTTGTATCTAGGTGTTCTTGATCTCTCTTTGCAGCTACTTCCTGTACACATGCACTCCAACAATTATAATAGATACATGACATGCTTCAATGTGGGTTTCTTGATAGGGAAAACATGAACATTACATCAATGTCAGTTTGAAGCCTTTATGGGGTTGCAGGAGCACAGGTGGGGATCAGGGACAGAACGTTGCCCCACTATAAAAGGTAGTGCCTTATCAAGGATCTACATGGCAGGATCAGTAGATATTCTTTTAATTAAACATGTATATAGTATAAATATGTACCGTGTATAGTGTAAAAATTATTGGCAATTGCTTCTTTTGCACACTAGCATCTCCCATATTTCCAATGAATATCTAAGCATAAAATCAAGCTTTTTTACATAATTTTTTTTATCATATTTATCATTTTATTATATTTTTATTATTCATTACTCACTTTTTTAAGTATTCAGGAATCATACAGTATTTATTTATGCAATCAAAACATCCTTTTGATCCCAAATTTTTTCTGAGTATCCATGGTTAATATATATAAATATATATATATATATATATAGACATAGTGTCCCAAAAGTGTTAGGAAAAGTGTTAGAGGCCCCAGGGTAAGAGTATGTTGATACTTGGTGCATGGGGTTTTTAGGAAGGAAAACCAGATACTTTAGGGCCCTGGAGCCGGCCAAGGGAGAGAAAGGTTGGGTTCCTTGGCCCAACCCAATCTTGATTTGGGTTAAATGCACCCGCACTCAGGTGCATGGTCAGAGTGGTAGTAATCAGTCAGAGGCTAAGAGAGAGCCAGGGAGGGTTCCAGGCTGAGAGAGAGCCAGAGTGGATTTCAGGCTGAGAGAGAGCAAAAGGTTTCCAGGCTGAAGAGAGAGACAGAGTGGATTCCAGGCTGAGAGAGAGCCAGAGTGTTTCAGGCTGAGAGAGAGCCAGTGTGTTCCAGGTTGAGAGAGAGCCAGAGGGTTCCAGGAAAGCCAGTGGCCAAACAGTACTACAAAACTGTGAGTGGAACAGTACTGATATAATGTAAACAAATAAAAACTGCTGTTATTTTGGACTTTTGGAGTCTGCTGCCTCTAATCTGCCCTGTAAGCATCCCATTACCATGAGCAACCCCCAGTAATATGTCACAATATATATATACAATTAGGTCCATCAATATTTGGACAGAGACAACTTTTTTCTAATTTTGGTTGTGTACATTACCAAATTTTTTTTTAATGGAACAACTCAGATGTAGTTGAACTGCAGACTTTCAGCTTTAATTCAGTGGGTTGAACAAAAAAATTGCATACAAATGTGAGGAAATAAAGCCTTCTTTCACACAATCACTTCATTTCTGGGGCTCAAAAGTAATTGGACAAATTCAAAAGCTGAAAATAAAATGTTCATATTTAATACTTGGTTGAAAACCCTTTGTTGGCAATGACAGCCTGTAGTCTTGGACATCACATCACCAGATGCTGGGTTTCCTTCTTTTTAATGCTCTCCCAGGCCTTTACTGCAGCGGCTTTCAGATGCTGTTTATTTGTGGGCCTTTCTGTCCAAAGTTTAGTCTTCAACAAGTGAAATGAATGCTCAATTGGGTTCAGATCAGGTGACTGACTGGCCAATCAAGAATATTCTACTACTACTTTGCTTTAATAAACTCCCGGGTTGCTTTGGCTGTATGTTTTGGGTCATTGTCCATCTGCATTATGAAACGCCTCCCAATCAATTTGACTGCGTTTATCTACATTTGAGAAGACAGTATGTCTCTGAACACCTCAGAATTCATTCGGCTGCTTCCGTCCTGTGTCAAATCATTGATAAGCACTAGTTTCCCAGTGCCACTGGCAGCCATGCACGCCAAAGCCATCACACTGCCTCCGCCATTTTTTACAGATGATGTTATATGCTTTGGATCATGAGCTGTTCCACGCCTTCTCCATACTTTTTTCTTGCCATCATTCTGGTAAAGGTTGATCTTGGTTTTATCAGTCCAAAGAATATTTTTCCAGAACTGTGCTGGCTTTTTAGATTTTTTTTTTTAGCAAAGTCCAGTCTAGTCTTTCTATTCTTGAGGCTTATGAGTGGCTTGCAACTTGTGCACCCTTTGTATTTACTTTCATGCAGTCTTCTATTTGGTAGACTTGGATATAGATACGCCTACTTCCTGGAGAGTGTTGTTCACTTGGTTGGCTGTTGTGAAGGGGTTTCTCTTCAGCATGGAAATGATTCTGTGATCATGCACCACTGTTGTCTTCTGTGGACATCCAGGTCTTTTGGCATTGCTGAGTTCACCAGTGCTTTGTTTCTTTCTCATGATGTACCAAAATGTAGATATGTAGATTTTGCAAATCCTAGAATTGTAGCAATTTCTCGGATGGGTTTTTTCTGTTTTTGCAGCTTAAAGATGGCTTGTTTCACTTGCATGGAGAGCTCCTTTGACCGCATGTTGTCTGTTCATAGCAAAATCTTCCACAAACAAGCCGCCCCCCCCCCGAAACAACTCCAGGCCTTTTATCTGTCTAATTGATAATGACATAACAAAGGAATTGCCCACACCAGCCCATGAAATTGCCTTTGAGTCAATTGTCCAATTACTTGTGCGCCCTTGAAATGAAATGATTGTGTAAAAAAAAAGGCTTTGGTTCCTCACATTTTTATGCAATCTTTTTGTTCAACCCCCTGAATTAAAGCTGAAAGTCTGAAGTTCAACTGCATCTGAGTTGTTTCATTTAAAATTTATTGTGGTAATGTACAGAACCAAAATTAGAAAAAAGTTGTCTCTGTCCAAATATTTATGGACCTAACTGTATATAAAAATTTATTTATTTATTTGTTCCATGCTTTTTGGCCACAGCTAATCTTGCATTATTCACTATCAGCTCTTGTTATTGGAAGAGGAGGACAAATGGGTCTATTAATGAAATATTTCCCTGTCAGTTCACTCTAGATAATTTCTCGATTACACAGATAACATTTTGTATTGTCACATCTGCGCACTTTTGGGATTGGCCACTAGATAACAGAGCGGGTCATTATTTTTATTAGGACAGAGCTAACTTTTTTCATTGTAATCCACATAAAATATATGGCTTGTTGTACACATGGTGCCTGTTTTTTTCTTTGTAGAGGGAGGAGGAGAATGTGCAAGCGGCACCCTGCTACGTTCTCCACCCTTGACTTGTATAGCAGTCATTCCCAAACGGTCGTTCTTGGATCTGTCCCAACTAATCCAAGAATGATGTTTGGCAGCTGCTGTACACATCAGATTCTTGTGAGAGATGAGCATGACCGTTCGTCTTGGGTGATACCCACCTGAAGTGTGTAGTAGACAAGCTGTTTAATATACCTACTAAGGTTCTCTTTTAAAAAGCAACAGAATAGCTGCACACAACAAACTCGCACATTGATAAAGCACGTGTACATTATGTGCATACAAATGTGCTACAGGGTAGTAAAAGTAATACAAATTCTTTTAAAAAATCACATGGCTGGCTCTTCTCCAATCACAAAGTTCTGTCTGCTCCATTGAGAAGAGAGATTTCTATTGAGCTTTGCTGGCTACACATTGCAGCCCTAAAAGAAAAAGGGACATTGGACAGCTAAATCCATGCTCATTTATAAATATGCATCTTATAGTAAGGCTCCTGTGAATACGTAAAAGTTACTTTGTTCATTCAATTACATTTTTTATTATGTTCTTTTCTAAAATGACTAAAAACAATTGGTTTTTAAAGTTGCATGGTTGCCTTGTGAAACAGTAATTTACTTATTTCATGGTGGTTTCATTTTTGAATAGCAGATATTTCCCTGCATGATAAACACTTTACATGCATGCCAAGTGTCGCGCACAAAGAGACAGGACCACTAGGGGGTGCTATGGCTTGTACAGGAGTGGTGTGGGCTCTGAGAAGGGCCAAGGTGCAGAGTGTAATGCACGCAGGTGTGGACCCACTGTACCACTGACTGGGTATGCCCTGGAGGGGCGTAACTAAGCCGCTACCTGGTCTTCACTAGAGCCTCAGATGGTGAGGATAGGTTTGGGCTGCAGGGTAGCTGCCACTCCAAAGCAGTCCCCGGGTCAGTGGCAGCTCACCAGAGGGGTCAGAGCACTTGGTGCAAGCACCGAGGGGACTTGCGTGGCTTGGAGGGTATGGGTCAGGAGAGGCGGCAATCAAAGTCCATAAACAAGATCCGAGATCAAGGGCAGGCGGTAAACAGGCAAAAGTCCATAAACAAGATCCAAGGTCAGGGTCCGGCGGCAATCAGGCAAAGTCCAGTTCAGTAAACAATATCCGGTACACAGCAAAGCGGACAGAAGAAACACTAGACTAGGCTTAGGCTTAGACTAGCTAAAACCATGAGATTGCTCAGGCATCTTCCTGTAGCACAGTGAGCCATCACTAGTGAAGAACGTTGTCAAATTATGATTTCGTTTTCTGTAGTGAGTTAGGGCTACACCCTTTGCAAGCAAGTGCTTCTGTTTAAGCCTTGAAGGAAGAAGTTCTGCTTTGTCTTTGGAGAGATTTAGATCACTAACAAGATCATTCAGCTCTGCTTGTGTAAAGGTCTCTGGTTCTGAATCTTCATCGGCCAAGTAGTCAGGATCAGATGATTCGGGGTTGTAACTGGCTGCAACTCTAGCGCATTCCTCATCACCTTCTACAGAAGCAAGGCCATCATGTTGCGGTACCGGAACTGGCAATGAACCATCATGGGGAACAGGCCTAATTGCAGGATCAACGCTGGGATTTACAATTTTGTGCTTAGTTTTACCTGAGAATCCACTTTTTTGATGCGGCAAAAATAGCAGTCGATTAGATGGTCTTGCAGTATTTTCCACACCATCAGGATTGCAAATGGCATGGCTTTATGCCAATTTAGCCAGTCACGCAGTCCATTGGAACAGCTGGTACAGATGACATGTGGAGCCCAAGATTTATCCTGGGCACCAAGTGGACAGCCGAGATATAATTTGTATATATTTTTAAGTTCTGTGGTAATTTGGCGACGTTGTGCTTTTGTCGTGAATGAACCACCCACATAACAGAAACTGTATGGATCATTAAGGCAATTTCTAGGCATGATGACAAATGAAATCAATCATAGTTAGTGCGGTCTCTAACCTTAAAAAAAAAAATCGTTTTTAAATGTTGTAATATGGTAAGGCTATTTATAACGAATTTTGCACAATATATAATTAGCTGCATCACAAAAACTAGATGTGTTAGAGAAAAACGGAACACAGATTTGAAATCTGCATACAAATAAAATACTACAAGGCCCACATAAAATTATATCTGATGAAAATGACATGTTGACCTGTGGTATCAGCTACAAGCAGACTGTCTCTTAGGTCAAATGCACATCCATCCAATGTTGCCTCTCTATCCCTGAGGTTTCATACCAGAAATGGAATCTTCACCACTTTAGAAAGTTAACCATCCACTGCCCTTGAGGACCCCAAAATTGACTAATAAGCACACCTAACCAAGAAAACAGGAGGGAGGGTGGGAAACCTTTACCTTCGGTTCCTACTTCTGACCCCCAACTTCCGGTTCCCCTCCTATTACTCTCCTTGACTCCCCACTATTACACCCCTAATACTGCTGCCAAATTCCCTCCTGGCCTTGCCCTGACCCCACTTATGTTTTCCCAACCGCCTGGTTCCCTTTTCCTCCCACGCCTTCTGTCTGGCTCTTCTTTCCTGGAATGAAATAGGAAAATGTGCTCATTTCACACACTATTTTTTTGACATTTTCAGGACTCTCTCACCATATCTCACGACTGCGCGGTATGAGATTGGGTGACGTGTGTCATGAAAGTTATACTTTAACGAATCCAGTCATCAGGACCAGGAATGGTGACTCATTACAGATAAAAGGATAACTATGTATAAACTTTTCAATGTACAAATTATTTTTCTCATTTATCCCCCTCCTATTGTGTGCTAGATTCCCTACCTCTTAGAATGTAAGCTCTTCTGAGCAGGGTCCTCCTCCTGTGTCATTGTATTTGTCTCTCATTTGCATCTACTATTTAATGTACAACAATGCATAATATGTTGGTGCTATATGAATACTGTTTGTTATTATTATTATTATTATTATTATTATTAATAATAATAATAATAATAATAATAATAATAATAATAATAATAATAAATAATAATAATAATTAATATTATTACATTGCTTTAGTGCTTCTGACAGCTGCTTAAATCTTTAGTATATCATCCTAAAATCCCCTGGTGTATGTCCAGTAGTATAACCTACAAAATATTTGAATTAGTTGGAGAATTTAGGTAAATCAAAATGCTGCAGAAACAGTAGTAGTGTTTAATTAACCAACCACTGGGGAAAAAGAAACAGTCTGCAGTATCCTTGTACTTCAATATTTAGAAACAGCTTATTGAACTTTTCTTGAACTGCCAACGCAGAGATAATATTACGTTTCCTTTCATGCTGTACACACAACAACAACTGCAGATCCGAACTGAGCATTAATTCAATTATTCATGCTTTTTTGTGACAAAGTTTTTCAGCACCTTAAAAGTCAAGTCAAGCCAATCAAAGCAGCCTTTAGAAATAATAAACCTAAATTAACAAATTTGTAACTTGAATACATGGCAGACAGTGGACTGTTATATGATTTCCTTTGAAAAGGAACAATGTGTGTTTGACCTATCACAGTTGCTAGGCAGCAAGATACACAGAGGAAGCACTGGTGCACATTTGTTTACTCACTTGCCGATATAAATTCTCAAATGATCATTGCATTTTTCAGCACACGTACATCATGGGAGAACACATAAAAAATAATTTGATGTTCTTTTGTAGTGCTCCAATATGTAAAGTGTTTTATAACACAAGGCCACTAAAAAAAACTCTATTTCTATTCTATCTACTTAAATGTCAGATGTCCCAAGGGGTTTTGCTAGTTGGCACTGGGGATAGTTTGCCAACTATGCCTTTTGTTTGTATTCAAAATTCATAGATCCTCATTAGTATTTTGGTGCATGGCCACATAGCTGGCCAGAGCCATATGCATTAGTACGAATCTTCGACAAAGCCCTGACGGATAATAACGGATAATAATAAATAGCATATATTAGTCCATTGAACAAGCCAAGATCCTGTATTGTTTGAAGCAGAATTGGGCAGCAGCTGAATTACATGAAATTATTTGGTTTTATTGCTCCAGCTTAACAGAAATAAATAGTCCTGGGCACAGAAATTTGAGATAAGCAGTGGTTGAGCCATAGGGACTTTTTGCCACCTTAAAAAAGGGTCACTGAAGCTGAAATACACACTGATCCAACATGAAAAGGCACCTTGTAACAATGAGAGAAATACACATACACTAATATCCCCTTGACACAATAATAAAGTAAAGCTAAAGATGCATAGATTTAAAATTCATTTAAACTTTGCAAAAGTTTTTACTAGTATAGAAAGTATATGTGGTGTTGATTGTCCACTTCATAACAAATGTTTTTCATATTTGTCATTGCTTTTCTTCCTTCCTAGATTTGTATTACTTTATTCCCGTCTCATGATGATTATACTGTTTTGATGTTACGCCTAAAAATAGTCAAAGCCATGTTTGCCATGAGCAATACTTCTTTCAGACAGTATAGTACTAACGTTTCATCTTGCTATGTAACTCCAGATGCCTCTAACCCTATATGGAAAATGGGGAATCTGCATATCTCTTGTGTTTGCCTATTAGGAAAACCTGTTGGCTTGGCTGTGTGTGTCATCAGGAGGGGGGATGAAGGGCTTTGTAAACCTTCATACATACAAATTTATTGCTAATACTTTGCTCATCACCAGTTCTGGGAAGTTTCAGCACTGGGAAGTGTAGTTGAAGCAAGAGATGGCCTAAAATGACTGTAGAGGTTGCTTGTATAAGGAGGAGGGGCAAGGACATGCTGAAGGAATGGGATCGGTACAAAGGAGGATGAGCCTACGTGAAAGCATGCCAGGTGTCACGCTTGGAGAGACAGGGCCACTAGGGGGTGCTACAGCTTGCACAGAACTGGTGTGGGCCCTGAAAAGGGCCAAGGCGCAGAGTCTAAGCAGTAACCAGGTCTTCTCCAAAGCCTCTAGTGGTGAGAATGTTGCACTGCTGGTTACTGCCAGGTTGCAGGCCTTGGGCCCACCAGGGTGGGGAAGATGAAACATGTTAACAAATCACAAAGCAGAATAATAGACGCGGAAGGCCGGGGTCAATGCAAGTCACAAGCCGGGCTCAAATATCAGGGATCCAGGAGACAGACACCAGTGACACAGGGGCCACTGAGGACACAGGGAACACAGGAGACACTGCAAGCAACAGGAGGCACAGGTGACACAGGAATATCCACAGACTGAGAGGAACACTGGAACAGCTCATGGGAATGGGCTGGAAACAACTGACAGAGGAACAGGAGGTTAACACAGGAGCTGGACAGAGGAAACACTGGATTAAGCGACCGGTATAGAGGAACTAGCTCAGCAAGCTAGGGGCTCAGCACTAGTGGAGACAAGTGCTGTGTCTGAGCTACCTGTATAGCCAGGGATGGTCAAGGGGCTATTTTCTGATTGGCGGGCAAAACTGATAAGGCTTGGTAGCGTAGACATGCCCAGAGTCAGAACTGCCCTCATGTGCAGGAGAGAGGCTTCTGTGTTTTAGTAAGAAAGAGGTAAGTGTGACACTAGGTGCCATCTACCACTGAAATGAGTGGCTTGCGATAAAATTACTATGCAAACTTTCTAAAGAGGGAGAGTAAGATAAAGTTACTAACTGTTTCTGAATCAAGGAAGGCATCCAGAGTAGTGTAGGTGTTCGAATTCGGGTTGTCCTTATATTCGACCAAAATATAGTCGACTTCGGATAGACCCGACCTGAAAAAAACGCAATTCGACGGCAAACATTTGAAAAAAAAAGGAAAAAAATATTTTTTTAAAAAAAAAAGTTAAATTAATTTAATTAATGTGTGATTTTATTTAACAATTTTTTAATTTTTTTACAGGTTATCTGACAATGACATTATGAATCATAATGTCACTGTGGGATCCCCGGATCGTGGGAACTTTGCGATTACAGCACGTGCCTCCAATTAGCTGTAACCGCAGGCGATACCAGGACAATAGAGTTTCAATGAGGATAAGTATCCCCATTCATCACCTCCAGTGCTCTTCCTCTGAGAGGAAAATATATACATATATATATATATATATATATATATACACACACACACACTAACTAATAAAGAGGACCTGTCACATCAATAATAAAGAGGACCTGTCACATCAATATTAAAGAGGATCTGTCACATGAGTAATAAAGAGGACATGTCACATCAATTATAAAGAGGACCTGTCACATCAATAATAAAGAGGGCCCATCACATCAATAATAAAGAGGACCTGTCACATGAATAATAAAGAGGATCTGTCACATCAATATTAAAGAGGACCTGTCACATCAATAATTCTCTTTATTATTCATGTGACAGGTCCTTTTTATTATTGATGTGACAGGTCTTCTTGATTATTGATGTGACAGGTCCTCTTTAATATTGATAGGAAGTACAGGGGTATGTAATAGTATTATGTATTATTATGTATCTTTTTATTATGTATCTTTAAATGAATTTGCAGGCTGTAGAAGCTCTACACAGTCCAGAAAAATAACCTACATTTTTCCCCCAATGACTTTAATGGTGTTCGACCCCTTGAATAATTTTGGTCTATTCGCGAAGTAGCTGGTGAATCGAATAGTGAGCTATTCAAACAACACTAATCCAGAGAAATATTGTATTCATTATAGTTTGTCTGTGCCAAAACTTAGAAGGAGGTAGAGTAAAGTGGTCCAACATGTCTCCTCTAAGCACTAGATGGTAGAGTTTCCCAGCCATTGTGAATATTCACAAGAAAACCCAATGATCTACCCCTTTGCCTATTCATGATTACCTGTAATCAGACACTGTGGAGCAATTTTTCTACTTCAAAGTTAACAAGACATCTAGAAAGATGGAAGATGGAAACCCTTAAAATCAGTATAAAGAACTAAGTTTCAAGTTGAAGGAAAGGACCTCCAAGGTTATATTCTCTGAAATATTGCCTGTGCCATGCACAACACAGGAAAGGCTGAGGAAGCTTAGACAACTAAACACATAGCTCAAGTCCTGGTGCAAAAGGGAAGGGTTTGGGTTCCTAGAACACTGGGTTGACTTTTCATTGGGGTACAACCTGTATGTCAGAAATGCTTTGCACCTAAGTTAAAGGGGGTCTGCTGTGCTAGGGGAAAGATTTAGGGGAATGGTGGGGGGATATTTAAACTAGGACAAAGGGGGTGGGACAGTTAAATACGGTGGCAGAAAGGTTAGTCAGGGGTCAGACACTAGATGAGGGGGGATTGGGGATAGTTGGGGGGAGGGTTATGGATATATGTAAGGACCTGCCCATGTTACAAACAAACATTGAATTGTGCAGTACTTGTTGTACTGAAAAGCAAAAGGATTTGGCAAACAAGGATGGTAAAAGCAGCAATGGTTTAAATGCTAGAAGTCTATCAAACAAAACAGGGAAGTTGGAAGCATTAATGAGTGAGGAGGATTATGACTTAGTTGGTATTGCTGAATCCTGGCTTTGTTCTTCGCATGACTGGGCTGTCAAAATTCTTGGGTATACTCTCGTAAGGACGGAGTCAAACAAAAGGGTGGTGGTGTTTGTCTGTATGTGAGAAGTGAATGTAAAAGAAGAAATTGCGGTTGAAACAAGCGATGGGGTTGAGGCATTATGGGTGGAGTTCAACTACTAGCACTGACAGGAAAAGATGCAAAAAGTGGAAGTGTTTTAATCATGGGAGATTTCAACTACCCTGACATTGACTGGAGTAATGGTACTACAGAAACAGCAAAAGGGAGAAAATTGTGAATTCAATACAAGGTAATTTTATTGTACAGTTTATAGAAGCCCCAACTAGAAATGATACTCTGCTGGACCTAGTTCTTTCTAACAATGCAGAGCTTATAACAAATGTGCATCTAAAAGATAATCTGGGTAGCAGTGATCATAAAATGATTTCATTTAATGTAAGCTGTAAACAGGAAGCAAAAACAGGAAAGAAAAAAACATTTAATTTTATGAGAGCAAATTTTCCATGATTAAGGGGGGCTCTCTGTGACTTGGACTGGTAGAAAATATTGTCCTCAAAGAACACTGAACCGAAATGGGAATCTTTCAAGTCTGTTCTACAAAAGCATACTGAAAAATATATTCCAATGGGTAATAAGTTTAAGAGGCTAAAATTAAAACCTATGTGGCTCACAGCTAATGTTAAAAAAGCCATAAGAAACAAAAAAAAAGGCATTCCAAAAATATTAAAATAAAGGATCACCTTCATCGTTTGAAAACTATTAAGAATATAACAAAAGATGTAAAAAGGAGATAAAATTTGCAAAACTTTAAAATGAAAGAGACTGCAACTGAAAGTAAGGCAAACCCCCAAAAATGTTATAAATATATTAATAGTAAAATGATCAGATCTGAGCATGTAGGCCCCTTAAAGGATGTCCCAGGGTTGGTAACTGGGGATAAAGAAAAGTCAGATTTACTAAACACTTTTTTAGCTCTGTGTACACAAAGGAAAATGGCAGAGCTGAAGTCCAAATTCATAATAGCAATGTCACTGCTTTAAATGAGTCACAATGGCTCAGAATTGATATGATGTTAAACAGCTGGAAAAAGTAAGGATTGGCAAAGCACCAGGACCTGATGGATTACATCCACACATCCTCAAATAGCTGAGATCAGTTATTGCAAAGCCATTATTTCAAATTTTTAGAGACTCTTTAGTCACTGGCAAAGTACCGATGGTATGGCGTAAGGCCAATATGGTTCCTATCTTCAAAAAGGAAGCAAAGTCATTACCAGGTAACTACTAGTAAGGTCCTAGAGAGTTTGATATAGAACCACATAGTTTCTGATGGAAAATAATATTATAAGTGATAGTCAGCATGGCTTCAAGAAAGACAGAAGTTGTCAAACAAATTTACTCTCTTTTTATGAGTAAGTAAGTAAACAGGTAGACAGTGGAATAGCAGTTGATATAGTGTACTTGGACTTTGCTAAAGCATTTGACACTGTACCCCACAGACGGTTAATATGCAAGTTAGCGTCAATAGGTTTAGAAAAGTCAATCTGTAAATGGATGGAAAACTGGCTTAAAGACCGCATCCAGAGAGTTGTAATTAATGATTGATACTCTGAATGGTCTAAGGTTATTAGTGGTGTACCCCAGGGTTCAGTGTTGTGACCTTTACTGTTTAACATCTTTATAAATGATATAGAGTTTGGGATTAAAAGTACCATTTCTGTTTTTGCAGATGACACCAAACTATGTAATGGAATTAAGTCCATACAGTATGTTTATAATCTACAAGCAGACCTGGATGTACTGTTTGATTGGGCAGCCAAGTGGCAAATGACATTTAATATAGATAAATTAAAATTATGCACTTGGGGGCTAACAACATGCATGCTTCATACTGTCTAGGGGGAATACATTTGGGGGAGTCAGAAATGGAAAAGGATCGGGGGGTTCTGGTAGATCATAAACTTAATAAATGCCAAGCTGCAATATCTAAAGCTAGCAAAGTACTTAAAAGAGGAATAGACTGCAGAGATGGAGACATAATCCTGCCCTTGTACAAAGCATTGGTCAGACCACATCTGGAATATGCAGTTCAGTTTTGGGCACCAGTTCACAAAGAGGACATTGTGGAATTGGAGAGAGTGCAGAGAAGGGCAACTAAATTATTAAAAGGAATGGAGGAGCTCAGCTATGAGGAGAGATTAGCTGAACTGAATCTATTCTCCCTTGAGAAGAGACGTTTAAGAGGGGATATGATCACCCTGTATAAATAAATTGTCCATATAGAGAACTCTCTTCCCCATTATTCACTTTGAGTTTATTACAAAGAACAAGAGGGCACTCTTTGCGTCTGGAGGAAAAGAAGTTTAAGCTCCGGATACGGAAGAGATTCTTCACTGTAAGGTCTGTGAAAATATGTGGAATTGGCTCCCTCAGGAAGTAGTTTTAGCAAATATATATATATATAATCTATATACTATAGATTGCTTAAAGGAAAGGCTAGATGTTTTTCTAAAAGCAGAGAATATAACTGGGTATTAAGGCTTTAAAGTAAAAATACAAGTGACTGTTGATCTAGGGAACATCGGATTGCCTCATGGAATCAGGAAGGAATTTTTTTTTCCCTGTTGAAGCAAATTGCACCAGGGTTTTTTTTTCCTTCCTCTGGACCAATTATGTCTTATAGGGTTTTATATTTGGGATTTGTTTATTTCTCTAGTGGTTGAACTTGATGGACTTATGTCTAACCTACTATGTAACAATGTAATTATGTAAACAGGCCAGTAAGGATTTATTTTGATCATTTGAATGCCTATAGCCTGGCTACAGATTTCTATATAGGACATGCCATCATGCAGCATGCAATGGACACTATGTTTTTAGACAACTTTATTGGAACAAGACAGAATTTTAGACATGCAGGTCCCTAACAGATGGCAGTACAATTGTCAGAGTAAAAAGAGACTCAAGAAAAAATTAAAAAGGTATAGGGTTATGTTTATAAACTGATTTTACTCACATAGCTAAGCTATGCTACATAAACTACAGTTTTCTAATCCATACTCATATCATATACTGGTAACATATGGTAACCAGTAACACTGGTGAGAACTTTTTTTGACTATAGTTGGCTACATTTTCACACAGGTTGGCTATATTCATGGTTCAGACTTTTTGTTGTTCATATATAGATATATTAAAGAATCAAGGTAAAACATGCTTTGATGTCTTTTTATGATCATCCCCAGCACAGAAAATAATTTACATATTCCTTTCTTCTACCATACTATAAGGAATATACAATTTGCTTGTAGTAGTAGTGCCCCATGTATTGCATACTCTGGATTATCCTGTACATTTTGCTGTTTTAGAAGGGTGTATTTGAAGTTTACACATCCCCTGTGGAATATATAATCTCAGACTCTATAAAGTGAGGAAATACATTTAAAGATTGAATGCCACTGTCCTAACAGAGGAAAAGAGAACCATAAAAATAAATAAGACTTGGCATACTGCAGGTAGAGACATTCAGAGAAGTTGATGTTAAGAGATGATTGTCACTGTTGCATTATTATATATAGATTGCAAGGGAAATATGTCAAGCAGTGAAGCAATGCAGCAGAAGGCTAAAGCAATCAAAGGGGCATGGGATAAGTGCACTTATAAGAGAGACCGAGTATATTATATTATAGAGGAGCATGTGGTGCACAGAAGTGTGGGAAATGGAATATAGGAAATCCAGATAAGTCTGGTTTAAGTTAAAAAGAATGCTGTGGACATACTTTTATGAGAAAATGGAGTTTGGGGACAAAAATGTGTTTTAATTGTATATGTTGTCATTACTATATATTACTGTTTATCAAAATAAAAGATGATGGATTGAAATAAAATAATTCCTCTTTAATCAAAATTGATTGATGTCATACAAAACTGCTGGATTTTTAAACATGGCTCACTGTTTATTAAAAAAAAAACACTGAACATGTTCTAAAGCCCCACTGAGCATGTCTTTCTATGTACACAGAAATATGGGTACCCACCCACACTCGGGGTAACTTTGAGGGTCCCTCTTACCTCAGCCCCGCACTCCAGCGGCGATCGGACGATCCCGCTGTGATGCCGGGGCGCCTCTCTGTCAGGGGGCATGGCCGGGCAGGAAATTTAAAAGCAGATTACCGAGTAATCTGCTTTTAAATACTGCATGGGTCCCTGCCACCCCGCTGCACGCATCTGCAGTTAGATGCGATCACCAATAGTAAATTTCAGGGGTGATGCTAGCAGCAATTTCCCGCTGGCATCACCTTCGGAATCTACTGCAGCTGGTCGCATCACCCGAAGACCAGCCTCCAGGTAATGCAAGCAGCTTCAGGGGAGTGAGCAGGGCGGGACATCCCCACTGCATCACCCCGCAAGATGTGTGACATCTTCCGGGTGATGCGATGGATTCTGGGGGTGGGAAATTTAAAAGCAGATTACTATGTAATCTGCTTTTAAATTTTTTTACAGTAACATACACAGAAAAACACAAAGTAAAAGTATAAAATTACATTTTAGTGCACCAAGCATCATTGCCCAGTGCCCTGATTTACATTTTGCCCACTATTATGCCTGACCTTGATCTGACCTTTTGATGACTTATAAATCACTTCCTGAATGTATCATTTTATCACTTTGTCTTTGACCTTGATTGTTCCTGACTGTTTGCTGGAGACCACATGGCATCCAAAAGGCATCTCGCCGGCACAAGCGCTGTTTTGGAGGAATTTGAATGCAGCGATACCGATTGGAGTCCCTTGTGGAATCGAGCTATAGTGATTCACCAGGAAATTTGTCATCGGACAGCGAAAGTGAACTGAGTGAAGATTCTGAACCTGAGCTCAGTGCTGTGCGCACATGCTGTCCTTACTGCGGACCAGGCAGCACCACCAAGATTTCCATTCACCAGCGCACCTGGGATGAAAATTGAGGCTGAATGTGACGACCCCCTGGCATACCTGAAGTTGTTTATGACCGATGAGATTATGGAAAAAATTGTTGCAAACAGGTAAGCCGCTCTTGTGTTTGCTAACTTTTTAAAATTGTTTGCAAAATTTCTTTATGCAAATGTGTGCTGCTCTATGTTTGCTAACTTTTTGAAATTTTTTGCTAATTTTTTTTTTATGCCAACATGTATGCTGCTCTGTTTGCTAACTTTTTGAAATTTTTGGCAAATGTTTTTTTGCCAACATGTGTGTTGCTCTTTGCTAATGTTTTAAAGCTTTTTATGCCAACATGTATGCTGCTCTGTGTTTGCTAACTTTTTGAAATTTTTTGCTAATTATTTTTTTTTTTTTATGCAAATATATATGCTGCTCTGTGTTTGCTAACATATTACTTGCAACCTTCACACTATAAAAGTACTGTACACTGGAAAAGGGACACACTTCAACCCCAGATACAACCATTATGGATTGGCAACATCTTTAGTGCTATCCCTCATTGAGCCATTGCTAGGCTCCTGAGCTTTATGAGTTCCTTCTGCAACACAGAACAGATGCCTATGGAACTGTTAGGGCTAACTGGCGCAACCTGCCATCATTGTTTGCAAAAGGGAAGCTGAATTTTTTTTTTAAGTGTATCTATTTACTGTTCATTCACTTAGCTAAACTAAGTTTAATTTCCCCGCTACTAATTCAACCCCAATGATAATCCTCATTCTAGTACAAAAGATTGTGGTTTAACAGTTTAGAGATTCTAAAATAGAAATATCAATTGAACATCTATTTAAAATTGATTTAAATTTCCAATTGCCACTGAAATTGGATTTTTACTGAAAGGGGGTAGGGGCAAGTAGGAATAGGTAATAGGAATTATTGCTAAAAGCTTTCTGACAGATATACAGTATGATAAGATATACAAAAAAAACATGTAATCAATATCACAATTAATCTAAATTTAATGAAATACCAGATAATGCCAATGTTCAGAGCACAAGTGATCTTCCACTGTATTTTTGAATTGCCACAATATTTCTTCACAACTTCTGAAGTCTGCTTGTAAGCATTCTATAGATGCATCTCCTATGTCCCATTCAACAGTCCAGTTGACCAGGATGACCATACTAGAGTTAGTTTGTTGGGGCCTTCCACATATAGATCAGATGCTTCAGACCTAAGTTACCAATTTGCGCTACTTTAACATCCAGCAAATGGGTTTCAGAAGTATCAGGCCTACTCTTAGCTGCCACAGAGTCTGTCCAACAGCTCAAACTCCAAACCAAAACTGTATTTCCAGCCAGAGATCACACAGCAGGAAACTTCTCACTGAATAGCTCTTAGTGAAATGAATGAATGTCCAGACAAATTTGCAATAACACAAGATGACTTTCACTAAAGGATAAGTCAGTCAGTACCATTAAATTACTTTCATTAAAGGCACACATACTTATTAGGTTGCAAAAAATAAACATGATCATCTTTCTTTTAGTGGCTACAGACATTGAGAATATTACCCCCTGGCTGAGTACTGCAACTTAGTAAACTGCTCCAGGAATGATAGAACTCTCTTATGCTTGTTTTCAGGATGTGACCAGGAGCAAAACAAAAGTTGTCCTCCTTCTAACATTTCATAAGCATACTCCAAATCATACTGTCAAATTAATAAACTGGGGGTTCACACTATGAGGTCACATAAGGAAAACCAAACTCTTCTATACTACCTGTAGGACATACATTTCACATCACTGTGGGATCATCTATACGTAAGCCTAATGGCAGGGAACTCTAACTCACATTTTCCTCTCCCTTACATGGAAAATAACAAATAATAGCCAATAAAAGAGTATAACACCCAACACTAAAGAGACCCTCTATTTGTCCCATCTGCTTTACAAGACATGTGAACAGCAGTGGGGACAGTATTCTGCTGCACTGGGTTGTCTAACCAGCTCTGTAATGTCTCAATGGATATGCTGTATAGAATGGGTGGTGTCTAACACTTTTTACTATAGAATGGGTTTATACATAATTCAATCCCTTAAATGCACAATGTTATTGATGTCATTTAAAATTTTTTTTTTCATGCAAAATTTGTTTTATAATTGGAGTTGAATGTTACATTCGTTTTGTATATTATGGAAAATTATCATTATAATTAAAATATCTAAATCACTTATCTGAATCACAGGCAGATGATGTGTGACTCAGTGGTTGCAGACTTTCTTTATTGTAGTAAATTGATTTTAGGGGTGATGTACAGGTGTATAGGTTTCATGCTGCAGGGATGATTTATATAGATATATGTTCTTCTCTTCTAATACCTATAAACCACCGTTTAGCTATGTGTGAGCAAGATTACCACTAGATGTCAGCGTCATAGCTTTTATCATCTCCTAAAACTGACCTTGAAGAAGATAGAAAATTCCAGGTAAATAGATCCAATTAGGTAAAGATAGAAAGGTTTCAGGCAACTCCATTTAATCTAACGATTGCATGTTTTATTCTGACATTTCTAAACCTGTCTGAGTTTCAAAAAAGAAAGATTAATTTTAAAGTCTGAGATGATATTTTTCTCTTTCTTCCATCCAAGATATTTTTATGCACGTATGCATCAAACGCAGGCATTTGCGGCTTGTCGCATTTGCATCAGATGTTATAAACAATAAATGTGCTCTGTAGTAAAATATTGTACCAAATCAGTGTATGAATGGCCATAGACAGGCAGGTGTCACCCTGAAAATGATGGAGAGATGTCTCTTAAAGTTGTCACAGTGCACAGAACCATCACAATTTATTTTCCTGCTTTAGCAATAGATTTTTTTTTCTTTTTGAAGAAAAATCTGTTGTCGGTCAAAATGATGGAAAATATCTTCATATAATACTGATTGTTTACTAGACATCAGTGCTATTGCTGCTAGGCATATTTAATAGAAATAAATACTAATACAATATAGTATGGTGTGAAATGAGCTGAGATAAATTCCCCCCTCTCAATAAAGTATTTAAAGCAAACTCAAGCCCTGTAAATATGTCAGAATTCTGTTGCTGGAAATGATCTGTGATCATTGATGATCATCATTTAGGTAATTTATTTATCCACCAGGACAGATTAATGAATGGCGTGGCAAAACCACTGTACACGCTAGATTTTCTTCTCAATGTGCATGTGTACAAAGCCAAAATCTAAGATGATGTTTTCATACCTGTACTATCACTGAGAATCAGATTAGGATTGAAAGGTGCCCAGGACAAGTTTGCAGCTTTGTCCCACCATTTCATCACATACCAAATGGCTACAAGTGTATCCATCCAGGTGAACTGAAAGGCATGTGCAAAGCTTTACATAAAGCATAAAGATTATAGCATTACCCCTGAGACATCTAATGGGCTCTATACCCCTTTCTAAATTGCCTTGCGAGTTAACCAATACTGCTATCACTGTAGGTCAAGAATTTACTTTATATTGAAGTTGTATTAGCACACTGTCCACTTTACAGCTGTGTTTGTAAATTCTTATTTTAATTGATACCAATTAAATTCATCTAAATTTAAGACCAGCTGTGTTGTGTGTGTGTATACATAGAGAATAATATTTTCTGCTACAATCTCTCCTAGCTATTTTTTACTTTTTTTTCTAAGACCCACTTCACTTGTCTGCAGTAATACAAATACATTGCAGATTGCTATAATTTATTTGCAGTTTGCATTTGAAATTAGATGTTCACTATTACATTGGAGGGTTTTTACAGATGGATGAAACTTTTTGTTTATAGTAAAATTCTAAAAAAAGGGTGGTAATCAGAATCTGTACTCAGTACTAGTCGATGAAAACTCTATGCAGCTTTCTATACAGTTACCCTCTAAAGAACTTTACTAAGTGAAAGCATTTACTGTATGTTTACAGGGTGCAATGAAAACACCTTAGGACGGACTGTACCTTAATACTGACAAAAAGAAAAAACATTTTTAAGATATTTTATATAGGAAATTTTATTAGATACAGATGGGTAACGCGAAAAGGATTTTTTTTTTCATTATTATGTCTAGGGATCAGCCTAAAAAGAAACTTTTTTGAGTGAAATATTAAAGTTATTATTGGTGTCTTTTCATTGCAAATTTTAGTTGCATGACTTTTATGCCTTCCTCATGGCTTTAATGTTTCCAGTCACTCACACAGTACAGCTAGCCATTGAAATACTTTACTTTGAATTATCTAATTCTACACAGTTATTTGTACTCTGACATAAATGCTGAAGCTAGAGGGCCTCTGGCATTCTTGCAAAAATTTCCTCGGACTTCCAATGGTTCCACAAAATTTCGGCGAACCGATTTTGCGAAACCATCGGAAGAAGAAATTAAAAAAGGAGGATTCCCAGAGCTGCATTCAGCCCTGGGAATCCTCCTGTTTGTGATTAATTAACCTCTAGTGCCCCGAGGATCGCACACTCTTCTCAATGAATGCAGCCACAACTACAGCAGCAGCTACAGATACAAATGTATCAATTGTAAGAGATACTTATATTACAATGTCAGGACGTTTTCCTGTGCTGGGCAACTTCTCAATGATTGCAGCTGTGGCTGCATTCATTGAGAAGAGTGTGCAATTCCCGAGGCACTAGAGGTTTATTTACCTCTAGTGCCCGGGGATCGCAGAGGATTTCCAGGGCTGCATGATGCAGTCCTGGAAATCCTCCTGTTCGTGGAGAGCTCGACCTCTCGGCGAATCAGAAGGCCGTTCTCGCTTACATTTTTGGTAAGCGAGAAAGGTCAGATTTGCCGCGAGATCATACTTAATATTCTTGCTCACTCATTCCTAGTAAACATAACAAAAGTCAAAATTTCTGAATATAGTTCATCAGTAGTAACTCTAATATTGCATATGAAATGCTTGCTGACTTTAAATATCTTGTCCATATAGTCCTAGCCTAACTGCAAAACTGAGCAATGTCAACAGGTTTTCACACTAGTCAGTGTTTCTCAATTTTTTTAACATAGGGGACCCCTTAAAAAACCCTTCTATGATTACGATATCCACAGCTCCCTGTACAGTAGTGTGGTGGTCAATAGGAACAATGCCTCTTACATTGCAGGCTAGTAGAAAGGATTTCACCCTTACAGATGGCCAAAAAGATAATTGATGTCAGCAAAATTGACCTAATAGTCCCAAATTTCTTATTGCTCAAGGAACCCCTAGCAACCTCTGGAGGAACCTTGGTTGAGAAACACTGATCTGCATGATCAGAACTCCATCGGATTTGAAAAAGTGAGTCTGACCTGTTTTCATTTGGGTTGTATTCACATAGTATTTTTATGTAATACCTGTCTTTTAACAGAACATATATGGGCTACAGTACTATCAGTGTACAAAAAAATGATTAAACTGTGTCATGCAATATCTTACATGCAATACTATACATGTCTCTGGAACAGACACTTACCATCCACATTAAACTGTTTAGCTGGAAATCTCTAGCACATCAAATAAGACTCCTTTTTTGGGTCATCATCATGATTGCACTAATTTGTGGGGTTTTGAGACCGACTTATGATTAGCGCAGTCATTAACTATTAATTACAGCTATCATGTGAAATTTTTCTACTGTGAGGAGAATCACAACAGTGAGTGATTTGTTTCTAAGACCCTGGTAATTACAGTGAATTCTAAATATAGGAGAAACATATAAATAAATGAACATGTTTTAACATGTGGTTTAAATGATTTTTCAATTCAGATCTGATTTGCAACAAGTTCTCTTTATTTTATTGCAATTTAGGAGCATATATATTTTTGATCATTAAGCGTACAGGCCAATTAAATACCCATTTTTTTTTGGAATGGGCAGCTGTTAGGATAACAGTATATATATCAAATTGACACTTTGCTCTATTTTACTTGCAGAGGAGAAGATAATTAGCTGCCCAGTACTTGGCACTCAATGTGATCTGATAGCGGTATGTTCCATGCATTGCATCGTGGCAGGAATCATTCTTCATAGCACTGAAAGCTTATATTGCATCAAAGCAATTAAGTATTTTTAAATAGTTAAATGCTGCTCAGCAGCTGATCAACAATTGTCATGTGCAAAAACATAAATGTAAATGTTTTTCTTTAGAGTGTTGCTTTAATTTGAACACCTTTGAAGTCAATGAGAACACATTTTATTCATTTGTACACACAGTACACACAGAAATTAGTAACTTTTGAGCCTCCTTCCCGCTATAGCTGTGCACTTTTTTTTTCAAAATGCACTTATGTTGATGTGCGGGTGGCCATATGTTGCATTTGGAAGCCTATTATTTAAAAGAGCAACATAACACACCTCATCATACAAAAATGTAGTGAATTCTGTGCTTTTGAAAGTGATTTTTGACAGCAGTGTGTTGAAGTGCATTGAAGCATGATGAAATTCATTGTGCTGTTAAAATGCAATTGGTGAATTCATGGCAGCCTAGTGAACCAACACATGATATGTTCTGCTCTTTTAAGGCTTAGTCTACACGGACTGTTTCCCCAGCGTTTAACCTGAGGCTTTTAAAGCCCATGTTTGAAATCCCCATGCATTCCAATGGGCTAATCTACACCAGGACGTTTCCTTCAGGCACGTTTTTGAGCTTTATTTTAAACGTTGCTTGCAACGTTTAAAAAATTAAAACG
>NC_092863.1:27622268-27700666 GCF_032062135.1 Pyxicephalus adspersus
GCTTATAAACGCAGTAGGAACGTTTACATGCCTTTTTACAAAACGTCCATGTAGACCCAGCCTAACACATATATTTCCATCGCGAACTAGTGGGAATGAGGTATAGCTTTGTTACGTTATTTCATGTACACATTTGAAAATGAACCTGTTATTTTATGTTGCTGATGTGTATTGGATTGTGGCTGGCTTAAAAAAAGATCTAAACCTGATTTATTTTTTATAGCTTTCCAAGACTGGAGATGATAGACTATCATGGGTAAACCTGGGAGATCCAGCATAAATCATTTACTTTTACTTGGCAAAGGTCTTCAATCTTTGACTAAATCAATTCCAGGTTCACTGGATTGTCCAGATTCCTCCATGATAGTCTATATTCTCCAGTCTTGGATAGCTTTATTAAATCAGGTACATTGGCCCTGATTTAAAAAAACCTAAGGCTGGAGAGGATACACTTTCTTCAGTGAAGCTGGGTGATTCAGCAAACTTAGAGTGGATTTCTTTAGTCATTTGCTATTTGCTAACAAATGTTTTGAATCCTGCACCAGATCCATTCCAGGTTTGCTGGATCACCCAGATTCGCTGATGAACATTTCCTCTCCATCCTTCGAGAACTTTAAGAAATCAGGCTCATTGTGTATCATAAGCAATCCAGTGTTAGGTGGATAACATTGCTTAGGGCATGCTTTCTGTTTGACTGTGACTGTGGAAGACCATGCTTTTACAATGAGTATGGCTGGTTGCAGTCTTTATCAGGAACCTGACAACATAAAGAATTGGGAGATGTTAAGGCGATTTCTTGCTGATCCCAGATCAGTTTATCCCTCCCTTTCAACGCGTTGGGAGCAGTGAATAACACACAAGCAGCTCAAGCATATAGTTATATCACGTCTTCTCAAATCTTTATTATCACATCGCAGTTTATATAGCCAGACAACAAGGTGGAAGACACTTAGTAGTTAGTCAATAACAAGAAACCTAATTACCAACTTTGCTGAGCAAGATGTTTCAAAGTAAGAAGCTTCAAGGTAAGGATGGAGCAAATATTGACCTACTGATAAGGAGGATATAACTAGTTTCGACACAACTCAATTATCTGCAAAAAACACAAAAACAACCTAAATTCAAAACTCAGCAAAATTATATTCCTTACAGTTCCTTTCCTTTTATCCTTAAACAAAGGATAACTACTTGACTTTATACCTTTACATCCAAATAAACAGCCTCAGGTTCTTCAGTATACATAACTCGAGGAAGCTGATTGATTCTAGATTCGCATATTGACAATAACAATTATTCCAGAAAAACAAAGGTTATTACAAAAAGTATCCGGGTCATGGGATAAACGTATATCACTTTCGATAACATCAGTGTCAATATAAATATTGCTAAAAACTCTAAGCAGTATGCTGACTGGAGTAGAAACAGCAATCAAACAAGAAGTTAACATATCCTGAGTACTATGCATATCAGATAACCAAAAAAGTAGAACTATTATATATTTCTTTGGCAAGACGTTCCCATATGTTACCCTGGAAATCAGTCCAATCACTATACTCAAGTCTTCGCTGGTGCATAGACAGGGTAGAGTAATTCTTTAGGTTATGACTTGTTTGGGGACAAACGAAGGGCAAGTCTTGAGGGTGACAGTGGCAAATTGTTGTAACCCATACAAGACAGAATATGATAATTAGGGCCCCAAAACTGCAGACAAGCAACTGGGCTGGTACACGTGGATCAAGAAGCATCATCCTGGCGCTGGATCGGCGGTGCCTTTTCACTCTTGAGGCGTGTATCCAGGTTGGTCTTCCACTGGTCAGCACGGCTGTTTTAGTAATGGCTTCCACGATGACCGGAAGTCTAAAGGGTGGATCCAAGGATTTGTGCTTGTGCAGAGCTTTAACCAACATTACGTCTCCTGGCTTGAATGGGTGCGTCGGTTGATCTGTAGGGAGAGGAAAAGAAAGAGAGATATCTCCGTAGTTGCTGTTCAATTTTCAATAAGTTTTACTACATATTGGTCTTGGATTTGTTGGAGATCCCCAGGTAATAAAATTAAAGGGTCTTTAGCCCAGGGGGTGGGAAAAGGTCTTCCCATTAAAATTTCAAAAGGTGACAGCTTATTAGCCGGGTTGGGTGTCATTCTTATTTCTGCTAGTATGGCTGGTAAGTATTGGTCCCACTTATGGAATGTCCCTCCAGTTAATTTAAGTTTGTCTTTCAGTGTCCTATTTGTCCTTTCCACTACTCCAGTACTCTGGGGGTGATATGGGATGTGGAACTTCCATTCTATGTTCATTATTTTTGAAATCTCCTGTGTGACTTTAGAAGTGAATGGAGTGCCATTGTCTGACCTTATTGTCTTATTCTTACTGGGCATCCAAATGTGGGGATGATCTCCTTGCGTAGTATCTTAGCTACTGTCCTTGCATTTTCTTTCATGACTACAAAAGCTTCTACCCACATGCTGAATCTATCTGTAATCACTAACATTATCTGATATTCATTGGAAGCCTTAGCATGTGTGTAAAATCAATTTATAACTCTTGTAATGGACCCTGTGGAGGTAACAAATGTTCACGTTGTCCTATTTTCTTCCCTTACACAATATTTCTGGCACATGTTAAATAACGGGAAAGTATGGCTTGGGTATGTTCCTTAAAATTTTGGGCACAAAAGCGCTTGTTTTTTTCTTGTGTTGTGGTCTTAATACTCTTATGTCCTATACCATGGATTTGAAAAACAATGAGGGGTACTGCTATTTGGTGCAGCTCTACTATCCCTCCTTTTGACCAGATTCCAAAGGAATCTAAGGTCAATCCTTCCTTTTCTCAGAACTCAATGTCCTGTGAGGTGTAATTGTGTTAGAAGTGTGTTGGTTTCAGTGGAAGCTGGAATGGTGAGCAGAAGTGTATCAGGGGGCTAGTGGTGGGTGTGGTAGACTGAGACTTTGGCATGAAAAATCTGCTAGTCTGTTGCCCCTGGCATTGAAGGAATTGGAAGAAATGTGTGCTTGACATTTAACAATGGCTATTCGGATTGGGGGGGGGGGGTGAATTTCAGTGATACATGAGTGTGACCTAGCACTTCCAGCCCTTTAAGACCTAAGAGGGCAATGAGCACAGCGACAGGACTGCTGATAGCAGAAGCATATTTTTACACTTAATCCTGCAGTGGATGTTGGGAAAACTTCTTAACCAGACAACATTTGTGCTGTTATGTGTTGTGTGGTTAAATTCTTAAGCAAGTGTAGTACAACATGAGATGTGTAAAGTATCGTCTCGTGACCCAAAGTTAGAAGTGAGACACTTTCTACAGCCATTGAACACGCCGCCAGCACACGCAGACAGGCTGGCATGCCTTGCACAGTAACAGGCAGTGTCTTAGAGACATATGCCACAGGCCTCAATTTACCTCCATGCATCTGAGCAAGCACAGCAGCCATGGTTTTACAATGCTCTCTTGCATACAATACAAATGGTACATTTAAATTCAGCATTCCTAATGCAGGGGCAGAGGTCCGGGATTCTTTTAACACTACATATGCTTTAGTCATTTCATCAGACCATTGAATGTTATTAGGAGCACTGGGGTGGTACTGGGATGGAGCTTTGAGTCCCAATACGAGCAGTCAAGGATCCAGTGTCTGCAAAAATTGATCATGCAAGGAAAGCTGAGAAGCTGTTTCTTTGTCTGTGGGCAAGGCAGACTGGTAATGACATGTAGATGGCTGGGGGCTAGAAGCTGGGATCCTGGGGTTAAAAGCATTCCCAGGAATGTGACCTGTTGCAGACAGAACTGAACCTTTTTCTGCGACACCCTTTGTCTCCCTTTTCCAGAAAACACAACAATGACACCGTGTCCCTCTGACGTGCCTTCTGAGAGGGGCTACTGTACATAACAATAAAGTTGAACCATGCTGAGGCTGCCAGTTGGCAAGAACCTGCTGCCAATAACTGGGCAAAAATGTTTGGGGCATCTAAAGTGCTCCAGTTGTCAATAATCATTTTGGCAGTGCGCCCCTGTTCAGGAATCATTCCATTAATCAGTGAATACTATACTCAAATCTCCGCCTAATCCTAAACCTGCTTCTTCCTTCCACAGTTTCCTAAACCTTCTAGCATAATCACTTACAGTTCCTCCTGGCTTTTGCTTGCATGCTAATGCAGTGGCCATGGATTCCCTATCTCCGTGTATTCTTACAAACTCAATGTGTAACTCTTCCCATAACGTTTTATAGTGTGCTTCATTTATAAGGGGATAATTATTTACATTTGTTTGTGCAGGAATTGGGATGGCCAGGGTTGGTATGTTGCTAGATTGGAAAGGCACATCCTCAATATGCAACTGATATGAAATTTAAAGAAAGATCCCTCAACTGGGAATGGATCATGACATTTTAAGTTCTCTGTTCCATTTTTCAGGTGTAATGTAAAGGGGTCAGTGTAATAATTTCCTGTTCTACAATTAACATTATAGGGGGCAATCCTTTTTTTTGTACATGTTTCTTATAGGGATATTTAGGTTCCTCTGGGTTATTCCCCTTACCTTTATAGGGAATTTCCTATAGTTGCAGTATAAATATCAGACGGTTGTACACAGTTATTGTTAGTTCAGTTAGTTCAGTTGGTAGCTGCAGTGCTCACTGACTCCTATATACAATAATTCTTATACTTCTATATCATGCAACAAAATTCTTTTACTCTATACATTAAAACAGAGGCCACGAGTGTGCACTAGTTCAATAGAAGATTTCCCAAATTTTCCTAAGGACCCAGTCCTTCTATGAGGGAGTCTACACTGCCACAGTGCTTCAGTTCGTAAGATATCTACAGGGACCCAGGGGAGGGCAGAGGTAGAAAAGAAAATTTCTACTTACCCGATTCTGGTCTTTTTAGGTAGGTAGATATCCCACTTTTGACACTAAACTGTTAAGGTGATTTCTTGCTGATCCCAGATCAGTTTATCCCTCTCTATCATGACCTCTGTTTTCAACGCGTTGGGAGCAGTGAATAACACACAAGCAGCTCAAGCATGTAGTTATATCACGTCTTCTCAAATCTTTATTATCACATCGCAGTTTATATAGCCAGACAACAAGGTGGAAGACACTTAGTAGTTAGTCAATAACAAGAAACTTAATGAACAACTTTGCTGAGCAAGATGTTTCAAAGTAAGAAGCTTCAAGGTAAGGATGGAGCAAATATTGACTTACTGGTAAGGAGGATATAACTAGTTTCGACACAACTCAATTATCTGCAAAATATTGAGGGGTAGGTAGAACAAAGAAAAACCAGTGTTTTGCACATTGTACAGAATACAAATGAAAAACATGGTGAAATTAAATATATCACATCAGCAGTAAAAATGTACATATTAGAACAAAGAAAAAAAACAGTGTATCCAGAGAGGGACTGTTCAGCAGGGGAAAATACAGAAAACAAAGACAGTACTGAACAGAAGAGAAAACCTCCTCACACTGAAAGGGTCGGGTCCAGGTGGCCCTTAAACTCCTGAGTGTCTTGGTAGTAGATCCAGCTACTCCACATTAGATTACATTTTTTTTGGGTACCCCTTAAACTGGCCATAAGATCCTTCATGAGCATTATATCGTTAACCCTGTGAAGCCACATACCCACAGTGGGTACTGTTGTCGATTTCCATAATAAAGGTATATATGCATTGACTGCCACTATAAGATGTCCGAGAATAGAGCTTTTGTAGGCCTTATCTGAAAGTACATTATAATGTAGTAGGAAAAACCCAGGATCACCCGGTATATTGTAAGTAGTAACTTTCTGTATGAGCGCCCTCACCTTTTTCCAATAAGGGAGCAGTAGTGGGCACGACCAGAAAATATGGAGCATAGAACCTTTCTCCTGATTGCACTGCCAACATCTGTCAGAAACGTCAGGGAAAAAACTATGCAGCTGCTCCGGAGTCCTGTACCACCGTGAGAGAATCTTAAAACTCAATTCTTGATATCTACTGCTTGTGGAGGACCTGTGTACTGTAGATAAAATCTTACTTTTCTGCTCAGCCTCCAAGGTGTACCCATGTTCCTCCTCCCATGCTCATAGATAGGTAGTTGTAAAATTTTCCAGAGTCAAATTAGGTTCAGCATACAAGTAGGACAGGGAGTGCCTAATAGGGCCACTCCCGGTACACACCACTTCTGTATTCTGTGGGAAGAGACTTAAGATAGTGTTAGAGTTAAAGTGACCTCAAGAAGTCTAGATTAAAACTTACAGACTCAGCCATCAACATCTCCATCGAATCCTACTGACATTGATGGACAAAATGTTCTGCCCGTTGTATCCCCCCTTCCCGCAGCTCACCAAATTTTCCGTCCTCCAGGCCTGGGAGGACAGATGGGTTTCCTATACATAGGTGAGGGCCAGGGAGATAGATGAGATTTGAATAGAGGGTTTCTGACAAGCTTTCCATGTGACAGATATTAGGGGGTGATTCTTCAAAACTGGATAAGGGAACATCAGAAACCATGGGAGCGCCGTGAGAGGAACCTACATAAAAGACTGTTCAGCTCCTATCCATTGTTTAAACTCACCATGCCTAAACCAGTCATGAATTCAGACCATATGGGCTGCCATATAATAAAGATAGAATTTGGGGACACCCAACCCCCCCACATACACTTGGTCCAAAATAACAGGCTTCTGTTGAGTCTATGGCCCTTTTAAAGTTTGACACAGTACTATATTTCTGTATCATTTTAATGAGGTTCGGCAAGGATGTGGCAAGATTAGTGCTGATGAAAAGAAGGTCATCTGCATAAATTGCCACCTTATGCTCGCAACCATTTAACATTGGACCTTTAATATCTGGGTTGGAACGAATTGCTGTCAGCAAGGGTTCTAGGGATAAAATAAAAATAGGTGAAGACAGTGGACAGCTCTGCCTAGTGCCGTTAGAAATGTGAAAGGGTGAGGACACTTCGCCATTTACTCTGACCGATGCAGAAGGGGATGAAGATATAGACCTAATTCAATGCATAATTTTTTCCCCTTCACCCATAACACAGAGCGTGACAAGCATGAAATCCCAATCAAAGGCCTTTTCTGCCACATGTATCCAGGTGATGGCCCTAGAAATGTTATCCCGGGCTTCCCTATAAACCCAACCTGATCAAAATGGATAGGAGCGTGTATGTGTCTTTGAAATCTATTGGCTAGGTCATCTGCAAACGTCTTATAGTATGGGAGCGAGAACCCATCTGGGCCCGCAGCCTTTCCTGATTTAGTTTGTTTTAAAGCCATCTGAAACTCAATAACCAATATTGGGGCATCTAAGTTTAAACGTGTGGATTGAGACAAATAGGGTAGGTTAAGCCCTCCTAAATATCGCTGTATACGTTCTAAATGGGAGTTGCTTGCAGCCTCTGGCAAATTAGGTGGTTTCAGATTGTACAAGTTGGCATAGTATTCTCTACATTTCTCAGTGATCTCCTTCACTTGGTATATCGTGCCCCCTGTATTAGTTGCAAGGAAGGGTACATGTGTGTGAACCAGGGCCCCCTAAAAGCCCTCACCAATAGCTTGCCACACTTATCGCCATACTCATATTAGGTTCTCCGGCATCAAGTGCCAAATTGGAAGTGCAATGCGAATTATTCCAGGGAATAACATCACCATCATCATCATCCTCTACTAAAATCACTAATGAATTCACCTTCTTCATCTGCCTTCAACTAATCTGCATTTATCTCTCCTTCTACAGGTACATCTCGCATTCTGACTGCCCTATCCATCCTGTTTACCAATTTGTGTTCCTCTCCAATTTTCATCTGATTGCGTATGTTACGTCTTGCATTATGGCTGCCATATCCACCCTGTCTACTCATTTGTGTTCCTCTACAATGTTCATCTGATACATGATACGTCTATGATACGTCTTGCATTATGGCTGCCTAATCCACCCTGTTTACTTATTTGTGTACCTCTCCAATTTTCATTTGATTGTGTATGGTACGTCTCACATTGTAGATGAACTTATTGCACGAACTGAAATCTCCTTATAGAATTATCTGTTTACTATCCCTTTGCTCCAGTTGAGTGCTCATTGATATTTTTTGCCCTGCCAACCCCTCCCCTACCTAGATTCAACTGAAACCCCGAATTCCCTGTTACTCCCATCAGTCTATCCATATTCAGGGCCCAAAGCACTTCTATTTAAACATCAGGCAAGATCATGTTGGACCCCGATCACATGTACAAATTTCAAGTGCCAAATTATAAGTACAGTGGGAATTATTCCAAGGAATTGAGGCAAGAATTGGAAAAGAATTGGACATACCATTACTTTCTGCACTCCCATCTCAGGCCTTTGGACTGATTCGTCATTAGGCATCCACCTGGACTCCAACACAACCTCTGCTGCTGCCAACCTGAACTGCTATCACCAAGCCATCTCTCTGACTGACTGTAAGGCCCTGGTCAGCACCAGTCCTAACCAGACACCAGTCCCCCAATCTAACACCACAGTCTTCACCTATAGCAGCCCCCGCTCAGCCTCGGGAGACTGGTTATGTCTTCCAGCACTCAGTTGCCCCCAGGACTTAATACCCAAGGGATGATGTCTGGGGACGGGCTGGCAGCAAGCCAGGAGCCCACAGATAAAGCAGTACCAAGATTCCAACAGAGCAAAGTCCAGAATACAGAGCATAGGTCATACACAGGAGATCAGTCCACCAAATGAAGTACAAGGGAAAAGGCACAAGCAGAGTCGGGGTCACAGGCAAAGGTCGGTCCAGGCTGAGTTCAAGTGGGTTGTCAGGAACAGGCAAGGTTAGCAACAATAAATGGGAGAAAAACAAACTTTAGCACAGATTAGCCCAGCTATATGCTACAACAGGCCTTGATGACTGGGAGCAGAGAGGCTATAAGGTCCCAGCAGCCAATAGCAGTGCAGGGCTGAGTCAGCACAGCCTTACAGAGCGGTGCTGGAGATGCAAAAAATGCCTCAGGTTGCACAACTAAAGAAACAGAGGCTGCTGCTATCTTAGTTTTCCTGGCTGCTGCAAATGACATTGCTGGACAGAAAAAACAGTGTTGCATACTGCGATGGCGCACAGCACAGAGTCGCTGGACAGATGCACATTTCCTAATACTGACTTATCCAATCCCACTCCTGGAACTCCACAAGCCTCACAACAACCCATATTACAGAAGCAGCTCACATGGACTTCAGTTTGCCACATTGTTTATTGTACTCATATGGTTTACAATTATCTTTTACAATATAATATTCACCCTGCACTGTCTTTGCTGGCTCTATTCCCTCTCCTCCTTCCCAGTCTGTTATCTCATTGTCTCTTGCTTTACCTTTTGTCTTTACTACAACTTGCTGGTGACATCTCACCCAACTCTGGTCACCCCCCCCCCCCCTTTCTCTGGCAGTCTTACCCCCTTTTTCTGGCAGTTCATGGAATGCCAGATCTGTTGGCAATCAACTAACCTCAATTCACAACCTTCTCCTCTCTAAATCTGTAAACTTCCCGGCTCTTACTGAAACGTGGCTTTCTCCTCAGACTCTTCCTCTGCTGCTGCTCTCTTCTATGGAGGCCTGCACTTCACACATACCCCTAGACCTGGCAACAGAGTAGATGGTGGTGTGGGTCTCATTATACCCCCCAACTGTACATACAGAGTCTTTCCTACCCCTCCCTCTCTCATTTTCACCTCTTTTGAAGTCCACTCCATCCATCTTTTCCGCCTTCTACTCCTCATTTTTGCTGTTGTTTACAGTCCCCTGGCCAAGTTTCAAAATTTTTGTATAACTTTGCCTCTTGACTCAAACACATTCTATCTCATGACCTGCCCACCCTCATCCTCGGTGAGTTTATTGTTACAGTGGATGACCCCAACCATCCTTCCCTAGCCAAACTGCTCCTAGTTACCTCCTCCTTTGGACTCAAACAGAACATAAATAGCCCCACACACATCGCTGGACACACTTTAGAGCTGGTATTTTCCAAACTCTGCAGCCTCACCCACTTTCACAACTCACCGTTTCCCCTTTCTTATCACAACCTTTATGACCTTCAACCTATCTAATTTTTCCCCCCCTTTGACACATCCCAGACTTGGCCAATGGCAGAGCGATATCCATATTTGACCACAACCTATTTTCAAACTGACTTACGTCCTCAACCCCAACTGTCTCTAAAATCAAATCTCTCAAATCTCCAGATAAAACTGTCACTGACAGTTTAACCACACTTTTTCTTTCGCTCTGGATAAAGTTGCCCCCACCACCTTCCGCTACCCCCATCCTGCTAACCCCTGACCCTGGCACAACAGTCACACTAAACATCTAAAAAAGACTGTTTGTGCAGCTGAGAGCAAGTGGAGAAAATCTGGCCTCAGTACCAACTTCATTGACTACAAAGCCAAACTACAATACTTTAACACTGAACTTACTGTCGTCAAGCAAAATTATGTCACCAAACTTCCAACCCATGCAGCCTCTTCACAAAAAATGACTCCCTTCTAAACCTCATACCTGCTCCCCCCACAATTATCCTCTCTGCAAGACATGGCCATTCACTTTAGAGATAAAATTGACAAAATCAGACATGATAAGGCTGATTCAACGTCTCTTGCTCACCGTGCCACTCTATAGTATCCACCCCTTCCACATGTAAATCATCACTGACCTCCATCAGCTCTGTTACTCTGGATGAAGTCTTCTCTCTTCTCTCATCATCCCCATTCACTACCTGTCCGCTTGACCCAATTCCCTCCGATCCACCTCATGCCCTGTAAAAAAAGGTAGTATTATTATAAATTATTGTTTGGGCGCATTAAAAACAAGATTGTCTTTTTCTGTATCTTAAAAAGCTTGCCTAGTTATTCAAAAATCTTCATAGAAAATTACAGCAGCAGTTCAATAAGAATACATGAGTGTAAATATGTGTATGTGTGTGTATGTGGTGACGCCCAATGGATGTGACGTCCCACAAAATAGCTACAATGCAATATATACCATTCCATACATTCAAATATAGTCATACATACAGAAATAGATAACAAAAAGCACATGATAACACAACTCATGAATATTTGTTTCAGCCTTCTGGGCAGTCTCAAACTCCTAAATAGCATCAACTCTGTCAAGTAAGATAGACATATGACATATGTTCTGCCCTTCACTTCACCTTCAGTTACGTACAAAAGGATGATATCATATAAAATTATGTTTCTAACAATTCGTCCTCTTGAGGGTGAGATTTATTCGATCCCTTAAAAGTTCATAGGCTGATGTACTCAACTATTCGTGAAATTGATACAATTGAAATTATTCAACACTTTACTATTGCATTATTCTGAATATATGTTCGTAAACGTATATTATAAATGTATATTAAACTGTGATTATATAATTATTCATGTGATTATCTATACCTATTCTATTACATTGATCTCTCTTCTTTCAGTCTTATTGGTCCACTGTAAAGTCTTTTTCTTCTCATCAAGATATAATCCTTAGAACACAATTTACGTTTGTTTTATGCATCTTGAAATTTATAGATAAAAGTTACTTTTTTGCAAATACCTTCATATGTATAAAGGTGTAGTCTTTTCATTATTTGTCTTTTGGCTGTAACTCAAACCTTTAATATGTTGGTCATCATCAGGAGGCTTTTTAATCTTTTCTGGATACTCGTGGCCGTCCACAGGTCCTTCTCCAAGTCATCACTGTAGGTCTCATCCTATCGATAGTAATCATTCTTTACTCAAAACTTAGGCATATTGACTATCAGGATCAACATCATCATCAGTCACGCAGGAGCAGTGATTTCAGGAGCAGTGATTTCAACAAATCAATTCCACATCTGGAACGATTATTCTCTTTTCTTGATTGAAGTCTTCTTGCCCTATCTCTATAAACAAAAATTAGTTTTTTTTATACTATGTTCATCACAGTGTACCATATATCTATAAAATATATAAACTTTCATATGATACTTTTATTCATAAAACATAAAACTGGTATGTAAATAATTTATTCTAATATTGTGAAGTATTATTCATTTACATTCATTGATGTGTTACTTTTGAAAAAAAACCTTGATAATCAGCATAGTTTTTTTTATTCCCTTGTAACCATATTTAAAAAAATATTATATTGAATCATAAACCCATATTGCTTCTTCATGGCATAATTATCTGTATTGTATATATATGTGAAACCATTTTCATTACCCTTGACATCAATATGTAACTTTTCATATAGTTCAACCTTTCCTTATTATTATATATTTATTACTTATTTGAAGTGTGTCAACATAATGTAAAATAATTGTAACTAAAATAATAATAGAGAATTGTGCACTTACTCTCCATCATCGGTTTCAGTAATTTCATTAAAAAAACAAATATTAAATATAAATATATATATATATATATATGTATATAAAATTGACACAATGCATAGGAAAAACATTTTAATAATACCAACTCTGAAGAGGAATACCGTCTTGTGTAATAATTACCTCTGCAATGATCTTTTATAGTTTGTTACCTATTTATGCAATACCTAAATAAGTAACATTATTTGTAGACCTCTTTCAACCATTCAAATAATTTATCCAAAATATCAAAGGTTAAATCATCTCAGAACCAGTATTTAAAATTTCTCATTTGAATTAGGGATAATAAATAGATATTAATGATGCATCATTTTATTTCTTTATTAGTAATATGTTATCTTATTCTACTGAAGAGATTATTATTATTATGAGTTCGACTTTTTTATAAAAACATCTCCAATATCTACCTAGGCCCACCTAATAAACATCAAGTAATAAATAAAGTCAAATTCATAATTCAACAAGATCCTTTTATCTAATAACATAATCTTAAATAAAGTTTAATGTATTGGTACCATAAACATATAAGACTTGGCAAACAACCATGTAACAAATAATTACACAGTACCATTTTGTTTGTCTTCTTTAACTTGTTTTAGGTTATTTATTGTCCTTCAAGTCCTAATTTAATCCACTGTTGGTTAAATTGTAACCCAATCCCCTCAAAGGTTTCCTTTATTATGTGTTTTAACAACCATGAGTCTTGTCCATCAACAAAAGACTTGTAGCTTTTCCAGTCTAATGTCAATAAACACATTTTGTCTTCATCAGAACACAAGTAAGTAAGGGTATTTCTTTAATTTTATACTATTGTTGATTAGTATCATTCACTGTTATCTCTCAATATGATTATTGCCATATTTATTATTATTTTAGTAATTCATAATTAACATATATCACATTATCATTCATTTTGAAGCACAGATTCTATCAGTCATTTAATTCAATTAAAACAACATGATTTCAAAACATGCAAACTATATATTCCATGGAATATGATCAAGAAGGGATAGAAATTAACTCACATTCACTCACAGAAACCAATCATATTATGAATTTTACAATTGCTATCTTGTTTGTTTTTCAAGAGAATACTCTATTTGAATCGTTTAGGGATGCACTGACTCCCTGCTGTCCCCTATTAAATTTGTAAGGTATTATCTTAAATGTAAGTAGATGTACCTATATCATATATTTTTTTTAAAATCTGTTTTCTGCACATAGATGTACATTTTTGATAATGTCTTAATATTTATATATAGTTCTGATCTCAGTGGTTCCCTGAGGAAGCCAAAAGGCAAAACGCGCTGGGCACTTTGAGATACTTTTGACTTCAAAATTGTAACAAGAAAATATTATACTAAAACGAATCTATGCAAACAGAGATTTTATTGCCACTTTGTACTCACATAGATGGTGTTATCACTTGATTAAACTAGTTGGTCTCTGTTAAAACCAGGGCCATATTGAATTTTTCACTAAATAAACACAAACAACATATTGCCTATAAAATCCTATCTGTTTCTATCCCCTCTTGATCATTTTTTATATTTATCAGGTTGGGCACATTTAAATAAATTCTAATCATACTCATCAGAAACCCTTCCTATATATCCATAATTAGATTCACATACACATTTCATAGAACAACTTTCATTTTTCTTTTAGTAGAACCTTTATCTTGGAAAGAAAAAGTCATAAAGAACATTGGAGTCTTATTTATTGAAAAATGCAATAACATCATTACAATAAAAAACAAATGAATGATCTTCCTTTTATCCCTAAATGGAGAAGAGAAAAGCATAGTCCTATTTAAAAACTTATCAAGACAACTAGTATACATATGTGGAGCATATTCATATCACATCACCTCAATGTATATAATGTGATAAGCTAAAATAGCTTTCCAATCAATATTTAGCATCATTGAACATATTTGTAATTCTATAATAAAAAAAATATATTCCACATATTATACATTTGATTCATAATATCATAATTTAGGCCTTTAGCATATTATAATACTATGATATTAAAAAATATTTTAAACCGTATATATTTTATCTGCATTTAATATATATTCTCATATATTCCTATATAAATTCCTTAAACAAGCGAATTTCCTATTGTACATAACCCTAACATCATTACCATATAACAGTTTATACAACTATTTAATGTATTATCCTTTGCCTGTCCTACATCTTGTCCCTAAATTAGCATGATGTAACCTTTGCCTTGAAAACCCATACACACTTGAAACAGATGGCTTGCCGACATGCTGGAAACTTGCAAAGCATTCTTCTGATCATCCCCCTTATGGTTTGGTAACACACTTCTATTTTTAAAACATGCATCACTCTTATTTGCTGCTTTGTTTACTCTTATTGGGTTTGTAGTAAAGTAAGATTGCTCCACATGTTTACAAACATTATCTTCCTTTTTATGATTTCTGACTCACCGAATAAATCCTTTATTTTGGTTCCTGTACTCATGTCGATTGAAGGTGCATGAGGTGAAGTAACCCCCCACCATCATTGGCCCTGATTCATGCGAATACAAATGCGCGAGCGTCCGATTCTGCTTGATGAATTAGGGCCATTGTGTCCACCATACTCTGTCCTTATAAGTATCATATGGTCATCCTCCTTACATGCTTGTTTGTCCAATTTACTATCATAATGATTTGAATGATTATGTTCATTATGAATAAAACTGACACTTTTTGCATTATTTACACTCATAATAGATACATTTCTCTGGAAAGATTTATAAGGTTCATGGAAATGTGATCTTTTCCTAATTTTAACATTAGAAACTTTTAATGAAACATCTCTATGGTTCTCATTCTTGAGCATCTTGAGAATCAAGAAATGTAGCTGCCTCATATATAGTTTTTTTCGCACTGGCTAACATAAGAGTAACAGCATCTAAATAAACTTACTCACAAATGTTCTCATTAGAACTTTGGATTGAGAACTTTCATATATGAAATTGTATGCTTTTTCAAACATGCTGTGGTAAATTACTGGGGGTTGCTCATGGTAACAGGATGCTTAAAGGGCAGATTAGAGGCAGCAGACTCCAAAAGTCCAAAAAAGCAGTTTTTATTTGTTTAGGCACATGTTATAGCACACTCTCCAGCACTTCACAACAAAACAATAAACAGTAGCCTGGCTGGGCATCTGGCTACCTCACTTAGGTGTCCTCTCTTCCTAACACATACACTATATCAGTACTGTTAACTCACACCTTTGTAGGACTGTTTGGCCGCTGGCTTTCCTGGAACCCTCTGGCTCTCTCTTCAGCCTGGAACACTCTGGCTCTCTCTCAGCCTGGAACACTCTGGCTCTCTCTCAGCCTTAAACACTCTGGCTCTCTCTCAGCCTGGAACACTCTGGCTCTCTCTCAGCCTGGAATCCACTCTGGCTCCCTCTCAGCATGGAATCCACTCTGGCTCTCCCTGATCACTTCCCCCAGCCTCTTGCTGATCAATTCCCTTCTGTCTTGCACCTGAGTGCAGGCGCATATATCCCAGTCAGGATTGGGTTGGGCCAAGGAACCCACCATTTCACTCCCTTGGCCGGCTCCAGGGCCCTAAAGCCCCTGGTTTATCTTCTAAAAACCTACACCTCAATTAACACTTTCTATTCCCGGGAGCCTTTATTACACTTCCCCTGACCTTTTTGGGACACACTGTCACAATGCTTATATAAGAAAATTTATCTTCCTCCGTCCTCTTTGTTAATTCATTAAGGATATCAACAGTTAACACTCTGTCACCTGTCACACAGAAAGTTAAACGTTTAAGTCTATCTGTACATCTCATCTGAAAATTTCCTAAATAAATTAATCCTTTGTAACAAAAATGTATGGGAATCGACAGAGAGCATTGTGAAATTTGCTGATATTCTCATTATATTTAGCAAATTCTTTACTTAAATTGATTAGATACTTTTTCAGTTTTAACTTAAATATACCATCACTGTATGATTCCTGTACTGATTCCTCTGTATCAGGAGTAATGAGGAATCATCATCTGTATTCTTACTGGTTGTAGTAATTTGTCTCACATTATTTTGTGATTGTAACAATTGTGTTTGAGCCTCTAACTTCTGCTTAAACTCATCAATGTATTCCCTTAAAATCTTACAATTCCAACAGTCAGTAACTCTGTAATCCTGTACATCCTGACTGTGATTACTTGTGTTATCAGAACAACACTGTTCAGCTTTTGTGGCTAAAGTATTAAATGTTGTGATAGGTTTCATCACATTTTTCAGTTTATGCTTTACTTTCATTGCTGTGAAGAATTTCTCATCTAACTTTACACTTTCCTGAATACACTGAGAAACAAATTAATTCCGTAATGCTGCAACTGACTAATTCCCTGATAGAGAATACTACACATCACTTTTATCCACAAAAGAATTAAGAAATTCTATACTTACTTCCCAGAAGTCTTCTGCACTTCTTTCCTTCTCAGAAAGGGTTAGAGCTTCTCTTGCCTGGAACTTGGGATCTTCCTCTGATTCTTTCCATCCACACGTCTCAGTAGGCCTGGGCCATATGTTTAGATTCCTGTTTCAGATTCTAGGTTCTTCTATGTCTCACAAATCTTGTTCACTTATTTCAGGGAAATATGCAAATTAGTCCTCCACAACAAGATTGGAGACTTCGATATGGCTGGCTCGTCAATGTAAAAAACGGTAATATAATTATAAATTATTGTTTGGGCGCATTAAGAACAGGAATGTCTTCTCCTGTATCTTAAAAAGCTTGTGTATTTATTCAAAAACCTTCATAGAAAATTACAGCAGCAGTTCAATAAGAATACATGAGTGTAAATATGTGTATGTGTGTATGTGTGGTGGATGGATGTGATGGATGTGATGTACCACAATATAGTTACAATGCAATATATACCATTCCATACATTCAAATATGGTCATACATACAAAAATACATAACAAAGAGCACATGATAACACAACTCATGAATATTTGTTCCAGCCTTCTGGGCATTACAAAAGCATATCATAATAAATTATTTGTTTCTAATATGCCCATTCCTCCACCTTGGCCCCTGCCCTAACTAAACTATTCAACCTCTCCCTTTCTATTGGTATCTACCCTTCCACTTTCAAACATGCCATTATTCTCCCTATCCTGAAGTAACTCTTGGTGGACCCCTCCATACCGTCTAGCCACCGTCCTATCTCCCTTCTACCATATGTACATATAACTTCTTGAGCACCTTTGTTATAAAAGATCCACCGAATACCTGAACACCAACTCTCTCCTTGACCCTCTCCAGTCTGGCTTTCGAGCTGCCCATTCCACCGAAATAGCCCATAATAGGTGGCCAATGACCTCTTTAGAGCTAGGTCATAGGGCAAATGTTGCCTCCTCCTACTCCTTAATGTTTCCTCTGCTTTTGACACTGTTGACCACCTCCTTCTAATCCAAATCATGCGCTCCATTGGTATCAGTGACACTGCTCTCTTTTGGTTTGCTTCCTGCCTGTCTGCCCGCTCCTTTCAAGTTTCTTTCAATGGTAATTTCTCCTCGCTGTTGGTGTTCGCCAAAGGTCAGCCCTTGGACCGGTTCTTTTTTTTTTTTGTACACTTCCTCTCTCGGTAGTCTCATACCCTCCTTTGGTTTACAGTACTATCTGTATGCTGATGACATTAAAATCTATTTGTCCACCCCTGACTTATCCCCCTCAGTTCTGGATAAGGTTTCATGCTGCCTGTAGGCCATCTCATCATGGATGGCTGACAGATTTCTGAAACTCAACCTGGATAAAACCAAACTCATCATCTTCCCTGCTTCACATTCCAAATCTCCCCTTAACATATTTTTAACTGTTAACAACACTGTAATTTGTCCCTCCCCTCAGGCATGTTGTCTTGGCATCACCTTCGATTCTGCTCTCTCATTCACCCCTCATATATAGAACATTGCCAGGTCTTGTCACGTTTACCTGCGCAACATCTCCAAAATCCACCCTTACCTGTCCCCAAGGACCACCAAACACCTTTTACTCGCTCTTATCATCTCTCTTCTGGACTACTGTAACCTCCTCCTCTCTGGTATTCCACTACCTCGACTCTCTCCTCTACAATCTATTATGAATGCTGCAGCCAGACTGATGTATCCTTCCCATTGCTCCTCTTCTGCTGCATCTCTTTGTAGTTCTCTTCATTGGCTTTCATTCCACCCTAGAATCAAATTCAAGCTCCTGTGCTTTGCCTTCAAATCCCTCGACAGTTTTTGTCCCTCTTACCTTTCTGACCTGGTAAAAAATTACTCCCCTAGCCACTCTCTTTGCTTTTCCAATGACTTACTAATGACTTCCTTACTCATAACCTTATCACACATATGGCTCCAAGACTTTTCTAGAGCTGCCTGACTCTCTGGAATGGTCTTCCTCGTCCTATTCGGCTAGCTGCTATTTTCTGCTCATTTAAAAGAGAACTCAAAACCCATTTTTAAACTTGCCACCTGTCTTCCCCTTTTTTTTTATAAATTATTTTTATTAAGGTTTAACAGTGGTAAACAATAATACACATGGACTCGAGTACAACATATCATTTAAAATTTTCAAGATACAAAGGACAGTGTAATTATCACAATCCTCAAATAGGCACTTCATCTGTCTTTTAACACCCTCACTACTCCCTACCACTACATATCTCCCCTCCTATTGTGTGTTACTTCCTCCACCTTCTAGTTTGTAAGATTTCTGTCAGTTACAGGTCTACAATTTAAAAAAAAATTTCATGAAAAACAGTGGATCACTTTTGGTACAGAAATCTAGACCTCAGTGTAACGCTTAGGTGGTTAATTATAATAATAATAATAATAATAATAATAATAATACTTCAGCAAAGAGAAAGTAATAAAAATGTATATCCTAATGTGATCTGTCAGCTGCTGTACAGTGCGAGCGAGAGTCCTTTTATTGTACTTTATGGAGCTGCAAGATAAGTTAGACATTTTACTTCAAACTTTTTATTGATGATGCTGGAAAGTGAGAAATTTCTTCACTTTAATCTATGACGAGTGGGTAAGCGTTTTATTTTTGAAGACGAACAAAGTAAAAACTGATACAGTGAGCACTTTAGAAATGTTGCCTATTTTTTCTCATCATTGGACTAAAAAATTTTCATTTTTTGTGTCTTTGGTGTCAGTTTATATTTTAGTCTTCTGTAATATGATTCATTGCATTTGCTCCCATCTTCCTTTATGAGAAAGCTTTGCAACCAGTAAATCAAAACTGAGAAACTGAACACAAAAGATATTTACACCATTTTCAAATATTAAGAACACCATAAAATCACCAATGTACAATGGAGGGAGCCATTTTGCTATCTAAACCAATGTTCATAGGAACAGAGTCTCATGATTTATTGGGATGTGTTGAATAAAAGAACAGCAGAGGAATGGCTGCTCATAGAGTTAAGCAGCCCATATGAAGGCAGAATATCCCATATTTTTATGTTACTGGGATTTAGGGGGGATACAATATCACCTAAAACAGTTTATCTTTTGTATCCTTCTGCAGAATCGTCATGGGCATCACTCTATCATTACCCAAAATAGCATGAATACTGTACATACAGCACTGTTCTTCTCTATGGAGAAGGGAGGGGGAGATTGACAGAGCGGCACCCTGCTGCGTGCTCTCCCCCTTTTCTTGCATTAGGATCGTTAGTCGTGCATCTTCTGTGGATCCGCCAGGATGGTCGTTCGGACGATGGACGACTGGCACTGTACACATTCCAGATTCTCGGACGATATCAGCCCTGAGCCGATTATCGAGCGAGAACCATTGGACGTGTGTACGTAGCTTAACAAGGAAGGGTACCTGATCTTTCTCTGCACACTGATAAACTCTGTCTCTGTTCTAGCCAACATGCACCTCCCACTGACTGAATGTGCTGCTTCTTCCTCCTTTTCCTTAAACTCTGCTATGGATTGACTGTAATAGACTGATCCTGGGTCAAATAAAGATACTCCCACTGCTTACATGTACAAATGTTTATTATTTATTGATGCCCTAATGGTTACAGAGCTCCAAAAACTTGGGTCCCTCTATATCTGCCTTGAGTTAATCTTTATTCTTTAAACTGTTCCTTAATAAATTTTAGCAGTTAATTTATTTCTTTGTCACATATTGGTATAGTCCTGACATATTTAACTGTGCCAAACCTTTGCTACATCAATAAAATGTTTACCATATTATTTTGTATTTTACGCTAACGATAGAAAGAGGAAATTAGGAATATAGATAATATAATTTGTACTAGATATACCTGACCAATGACAGAACTGAACTGGATTTTCATCAGTTCTTGACTCTATTGGAGTTTACAATTTAATTGCTAGGTAGAAACTGGTCTTTAGAATATGGACTTTAAAATTAACTCCCAATCCTCTACCCCACTCTGTCCTTTTATATTTACTCTATAATTTTATTTATTTCTATATATTCTATAATTCTACATACTTGTTTTCTAGAAATCTTCTGTCTGGTCACATGATGGACAGAGCCTATTTTTTCTAGAGGTAGATGGCCCTAAATGCTACAGTGAGCCTATGAAAACTTAATGGCACATGCCCAGTAGGTGTTATTCAACCTCAAACATTAAGGGGGTTCTACAAGATTGGAAGAAGTGTCTGCAACAGGACAGACTCAAAGTTCGCTTTTCTAAGTGTTTACCTAGCTAAACCCATCTCAGTATATAACATTTCATTATCGGAAATGAAGATTTACCAGTATAACATTTTTATTTAGGAACAGAATATTATTCTTTATGTGCTCTTTTTTATTTGAAGTTCATGTAGAGATATGGTTTTTTATGATTTAATAAAGTATTCAGGTCTACTGGCTGAGCAACTGTAGAGCCAAACCATCTCAAACAATGTGAAAGAAGATGACGAGCCTCCCTCTCCATATGTGATCATGTTAGGCCCATTAGTTGCATGAATATGATTATTATTACTAGACTGGAATGCCTATAGTCTGTAGAATATCTTTAGAACATTAATTAGGTTTCTCGTATAAACTATTTTTAGTTTATAGAGATTAAATACATTTACATTTTTTTTAAATTAACTATTTAATCAAATCTAAAGGCAAAGGTAGATGAGTCCTGTGGTGTATGGCAATTGAGAATCCATGCCCCAAAGTTCTGGCTATGCTGGAAATTGGTACTTTAACATTACCCCTCCTTTCTCAGAAATAAAGCATGGCAGTATAATCCACCTTGTAAATTGGATTTTTCTGATTGCTCCAAAATGTGTCTTTCTAGACAACTACTTCTGCGCATTCTTTTAGATAATTTATTGGTCACTATGATTCGCTGTAGATCCTAACATTTTGTTGCTACCCGTACTACCTGTACCCCTGCTGCCTTTTCTTGCTCTGTTGCTTTAATGGGTGTTTTGGTGGACAAATAACTAATTTTGTCTCTTCCCTGGCACACAGAGTTGGAAGACAGAGCTAAAAGCAGGAGAAACCCATGGCTGGTGGCCAGGAATAAAAGCCTGTGCCCCATGAGCTGGAGGAGATGAATCAGAGGGTAACATAGTAGGAGGAAGCACATAGTATTAGTGGTGCACATTTCAGTATGTTGGCACTTATCTACTTATTACAAAGAACATTCATTCATCTCCAGATTTTTTTTTTTTTTTACTTTAAAGTACGTTACCCATTCTTGATTGCTGGAGGTAGACATTCTTAAAACCTGCCAAGAGCTCTCCACATACCACGGCTGAAAGGTATATTAGGCAGGAAGATACGTTACACGTGAGCAGTTAGCAAAACACTAACATTGCAGCATTAGTTTACGTAAATGGTTTGAAGGAGCCACGATAACTTGCACAGGAAATGTAAAAACACAAGCCCTGGGTGGTCCTTGGAAACATGTACAAAGCCATTACTTCTATATAGTTCCATACTTTCTACTTTACTGCACTTTAAAGTGATCCTATTTATAATTACCATGTACAACGACAGCAAGGGGACATTCATATAACGTTTTTTTCTAAAAAAATGTTTCTCGCAATATCTATTGTATTCAAATTGGACCATAAAGGATGACAATTATTTAAAACTAGCTACGATGGCCTTTTGCATGTTCATAGGAAAGGCTTAAATTTTATACTTTTTAGTTCGGATATCAAAAGAATGAGATAGTACTGGCAATTATTGTATGAGCAACATTTGCTGGATACTTTCCATCCATTCCATCTAAATTAAGCATTTTTGTTTATATGAATACATCCACTTTTCCTTCTATGTCACTGCACAGATGCAGGAAAAAGAGTAATAAATGGAAAAGTAAATATAAGGCATAAAAGTTAAATGAGGTTTTATACTTTTAATGAGGAAAATAAACAGGACATAAGTACCAACAGACTTAAATCCATAATAGATATTTATTTGGGCTTGCTTTTACGCTAAACTGCTAACAGCAACAATGATATCATACTTATTAGTTGCACTTGGAATCTATACTGGTCTTGTATTGGCATTTGTATGGTAATTCTTAAAACATGGTAGGTAGTATTTTTTATACCGGTAGTAGTGTCCATTTTTTTTTTTTTTTTTTTTTTTTTTTTTAGGGTTTAAGGTTAAAGCAAGAATTATAATAAATTATATTCAAACCAGTTTTAGATCGGGAAGGGAAGTGTTGAAGTATTCAGTGAATATTCTTTTACTGTAATGTGGACATGGCAAGAAGTAATGGAAATTCCATTTAGACAGTTGTGATCACAAAAAGCATAAAGTAAATATTTTTGTCTGATGACAACTCAATTTTTTTGATTTCAGCTTCAGTTTTGGTGACAATGGTTAGTAGGACATTTAGAGATGGTAAGTCTCTCCAGAAGAGACAGCATTGAAAACTTGTCAGGGTAAACCTTTCTATCTGGATTTAAACACAAAAAAAACTGACCTTAGATTCACTTTAAGTTTTAGATTATGTTCTGTTGCTCAAAGTATAGAACTTTACACCATAAACTCTAAACTGAGCTTGAACAGATATGAATACATGTATATAATTTATTCTATGAATTATGTCAGCACAATGTCGTTAAAATAAGGTTTATAAAAATAATAATCATCACTGCATTTTATTGGTAGTTACAGGCTACTGCACTTTGCACATTGTTCTTTCTTTTATTAGATAAATATAGATGTTCAGTGAATTGGAGCCTAAAATAATGCAGCAGCAATTAGGTAGAAAGTTATGATGGGTAATTTTTTTCACTCCACTGGCCATTACTAGTGGCCATTACATTATAGTGGACAACATTATTACTGGTAATTTTATCCTAATAGGCATTATGATTAGTACTTTACATCATGCTGAACATTTCCACTACATGGTTCTCATCAGGTCTAGGTGTGTGACATTTTTACAGGAACAAAGCCAATTTTTACATTTTTATAATGTTCCCTGCTTTTTTAGTGTTACATATGAAATTCCACAGGTTAAGCTAAGTCTGCATTAGCTGCAAAAGAGACACTTTTACTTTTCTCATTGGACACATAAAATTGTATCCGGTTTACCTGCCATCTTTCCTCTCTTCTTCCTGCTTTAGATCTTTTGGTTTTGGCCTTTCTTGGGAAGACATTATCATTCTGGCTTTCATTCTGGCACACACAAGCAAAGCTGGAGTCAGGCCAAGACAGGGGCAGAAAAATCATCTACTTTAGGTGCAGTGCATGAGGAGAAACTGGTGCTGGAGCCTTTCCTGCCTCTGCATCACTCCAGCATCTCCGGCAATGTGCAGGACTGGGCTGTTAAACAGATAGCACTGTCCTGTAGATTATATTGGGAAAATGCACTTCTCCATGTACAATCAACAACACTCTGCTCCACTGTGTAAAATTTGAAAAATGTGTACATTTGGGGAAAAAAACTTGGATGAATCTTGAAAGTTATAAAGGAAAATTCAGGATAATCTAAATGTGTTCTTCCCCAAGATACCTTTCTTTGTGTTTACTCCTGTAGGTAGTATATGTACTGTACATTTGTTATTTATACAGTAATATTTTCCTCTTTAATGCTATTTTGCTGTGTCTCTCCGGCTGCTGCCACTCTTTAATTTTTGGTATTTGGCATCCCTTTCTGTACACACAGGCGGCATGATGGCATAGTGGTAGCTTTTTCTTTGCAGTGTTGAGTTCAGCATTCTATAACTATGCAATATGTGTGCTCTATCTATGTTTGAATAGAGTTGATCCAACAGTTAAAAACAAGAGTGTTCCCATCAAAAATGGCCACTGGTGTGCTTGTTTGTTTATCTGCAGTTGGGACTGCTGTGTTTGTACTGTTTAAAGCCATGTGGGATGTGATTGTGCTTTATAAATTAGTTAAAATAAAGAAGTCTGAAGGAATTACTATAACTTGATTAAACAGCCAGTGTAGTTCAGGAAAGATGGAAGAGGAACCACCTGCAGGGTTGTTTACAATAACTTTTTATGTTTTCTAGCCCTGCTAACACTACAATAAAATGTCATACTCTCCCCATATGTGGTTGATAAAAGTTCTCTAATGTTAGTATTCCTAATACTACACTAAGAAATGACTACATCTTTTTCCTACTGTTGTTGATTATAAAGGGGGTGCAAAAAGTCAGTCCACTAAGTGGATATCTAATTACCAAACAGCATTTAGTAAACCACAATAGTTCAGTTAGGCCATTGCAAATCATGCAGCACCCATTCCCTCCAAACAAGGTCACCTGCCAGATATCAGTGTGAATGGAATCCACTGGGGATCCTGCTGATGTTATCATGTAGAACAATTATGTACTGGTATTCTCCTTCCTATCTGACATAATCATGTAAAAGGAAGTAGAAAACATGGTTTTTAAGGACAGACTACAATGGGTATTGTGCATCCTCATTTATTCATTACATTTTCATTAGTTTGAAACTCTTGCTGTGAACTTTCCCCTTATCTGGAGGGCTTTAGATGTTTTGCCAATTAACGTAGTAAATTTCTTGTGGCTGCAACACTCACCCATCTACTGCATTACCTGTAAAAAACTGAAAGTACTAATCCCTCCTTCTATTAGGTTATAAGTACTGCCGCCCTAAATAGATTAGTAGGATGCAAAATTCAACAAAAGAGAATGACAAGCTGGGTTTTTTTAAGAAGTGATTAGTTATATTGTTGTTAATGTGATTCATAGAGCAAAATTAATTGCTGATGAGTACATACAACAGTTAAGAATAGTCATCTCCAATAATGTTTTGTGGGTTAGAGGACCAATCAACTATACATATTATATCCCTATTTGTTTACCAGATAGCCGTAAGGTAACGTCCTATGTCCTGACACGTTTCGCCATACAGCTTCCACAGGGGATTTGTTGAGAATGTTATCACTTAGTGACCATATGGGTTTTGTCCTAACATGAACAGATTCCTTAAAAGAAAGGTGGGATCCAAGGTGTTCAAAGGTGGTGATTTAAATAAGTGAACTGCTGCTGGGGAAGTGATCAAGTGGAGATGCCATCTCCGCTTGATCACTTGCCCAGCAGCAGTTCACTTATGCCATCTCCAGTTGATCACTTGAAACCCCTGCTTCTCTCATTCTCTTCTTTTTTTAAATTTTGCATTACCTGTTCTTCACCACAAGATGTGTCACAGTGCTGTGAAGCAGGACGGTGGACCTTCTGGGTCACCAGCTCAGTTGGCAGAGACATGTACAGGGCGCAGAATCTAAGCGGCTGTCCGGTCTTCACCAGAGTCTTTATTGGTGAGGGTGTCGCACTGCGGGCAACTGCCTGGTTGGGGCCCCTGTGCACGCAGAGGCAGGTGACTGCTGACAGGCAGAAACAAGGCGTGGTACCAGAATGAGGGACAAAGAGTAGTCAGACAAATCAGAGGTCAGGGCAGGCAGCGATCAGGAGTAGTCAAGGTCAAGCCGAGGTTGATACACAAACAGGAACAAGAGAATCAAACAACAGGGACCTGGAAGCAGAGCCAAATGAACTCCAGGATCTGTGACAAGATGTCTTCAGTCTTCCTACCATCACCCAACACTGACGACTGAAGGTAGACTTAAAGTGCATGACCAAGCCATGTCACCCTGTATTAACACATAGAGCACTACTATCATGCCAGCACTGTTCTTAGCATCATCCACTACCACCCACTTCAAAGAAAAGACAGAAGAAGACCAGGCACATGTTGTGACTGGTCAGAAGACATAAAAAGGTTAGTTTAAATTCATTACCTTCCTTTATTTATCCACAAGGGACAGGACAATGACTTTAGTAAGGCCTATAGATTGTGAGCTCTTTTAAGGGACAGTTAATGACACTCTTGTTTTTATGAACTGACGTCAACTGCTATGTAATGGTGGTGCTACATACTCACAAAAATAATTAAACTTGATTGTCCGCTTGATGACAGGATAAGTGAAAATGATCCTTAAAAAGAAGCTTGGGATGAAAAATGTAGGGTGCCATTGTTGACCTTTTAAGACTTCCAGATGCCTAAATATAAATATCATGCTGATCCTCTTGACCAGATTCCTAATATTGTTCGGGAGATAAACAATAAACACATACTGTTTTAATAGACCAAATTTTTTCTAATAAAGATTTATTTTTACATCAGAATGTGTTACAAACATTTATAGTTTTTTTTTTAATTTTTAATATTATTTAAATGATTCAAAGAAGTCGTAGGTAAGGACATGAAATCATCTATATCAGTGGTGCCCAACCTTTTTTCATCTGGGGGCCACTGTTGACATTGGGATAAAACTTGTGGGCCACAATGCAAATAAACATTAAAGATGTATGTTAAAAACCAGAATAGTTTTAATTTAAAATTAAATTACATTGAAATGTTTCCAGTTACTATAGCATACATGCACCAAATAAAAGAGATGACAAATCAAGAATCTCTGCAATGGATATGTCCAGATAAATCCATTTCATGTGTCAGATAGCCAAGGAGGACATGTTCTTACTATTACAAATGCAGGTCCCTAAATCTTCCCATTCCTGAGAAATTAGGGTTCACAGAAGGTAAGTGGCCAGATACTTATGACAGGGTAGCATGGTATGATAGGTATAGTTTTCTTATCTTGTGATGGCGCTACAACAATAACATTTTATGGGGAGTTAGCCACAAGGACAGGACAAATTGGGATTCAAATAACATAAGCAGACATATATATGTGACAGGGCACCATGGTAGGGTAGGAGTGATAAAATGTTAGTGTAATCACATGCACAAAATATTTTTTTTTCTTTTTTCGACATGTTTCACCTATAAGGGCTTTTTAGGGGATAGAGAACACAATGTGGTTTATTCCAAGATAATAAAGAACCTGGACATTTGTGGAGAACATTCAGGTAAGTGTTTCAAGGATGTATATGTGTGTTGTTAATTCAAACTTCCGTCCCTATTCAGAATTGATAATAGTATGACTTACCCGGATGTGCAGCTGCTGCTGGGATTATCTCACAGTACAAGGTGGATGGAGAGCAGCTCCCTCTACTGGTAGCATAAACATAGGAGATGTGTGCGCTCCATCCCCCACAGGACAAGGAACAGAAAGAGCAGACAGGGAATGAGCAGAGGGCCGGATCTGACAGCTACGCAGTCCAAAGTTAGGGCACTCCAGATCTATATTCCTCACTTTTTTAATACTGTTTTTTTGTATTGCACAGCATTCAAAACTTGTAAGTAGGAATTGGTATTCACTTTAAATCTCAGGAGCAGAATATATAAACACATAGTATTATATTCACCATCAAAACAAAAATAAAATTTAAGAATAAATAGCTGTTATAATATATAGCATATAATATATTAATAGGAAAACTGAATAAAAACATGTACAAATATTTACAAAAAAATGTTTGATGTAAGCTAAATAACCTGAAAAGATACTATTAAGTTAAAAAAACAGCTTTGCTATAGTCAAAAATAACTCAGTCTAGAACATTTATGAAATTTGTTTTTGGATAAAGTAGGGCAGGTTAGAACTAGAGATTTCTCAAAATAGCAAACTTAGCAAATTTCTCCAAAATTCGTTTAGACCGCTTACCCGAATTTTCGGGAAAAGAATCGCTTCAATCTGAATTTATTTGCGGCGAATCGGGTTAAAAAGTGTCTATTTCCGGCCTGCAGAGAGCCTTGATAGTGGTGTAGAACACTGTGCCTTGCAGTAACACGCATAGGGAGTCTGCTGTGGTAGTGAAATATTACTGTCAGTCAGTATGACATGCAGATGACAGGCGTCGCTATTAGAATCACTGCACACTTCACTTATTTGGGCAGTCACGGGGCCAAACTGACTCAAGTATGAACTCAGCCTTACAGGTCCATGTTAGCATCAAGAAGAAGCGCAGTCCTTTTACACCCTCGTCAGCTGATTCCACAAAGATGTCTACAGAACCTGTTCTAATAACCGCTTTACAAGTAGAGCCTCCCCGACAGAGTGGATAGGGAGCAGCAGCATCAGGCGGAGACCACAGAGTGGCACAATGACAGAGTCTGGAGGTGGCCGCAGCATCAGGAGGCTACAGAGTGGCACAATGACAGAGTCTAGAGGTGGCGGCAGCAGCAGCATCAGGCGGAGACCACAGAGTGACACAATGACAGAGTCTGGAGGTGGCAGCAGCATTGAGAGGATACCACAGAGTGGCAAGGTGACATAGTGTGGAGATGGCAGCAGCAGCAGCATCAGGAGACCACAGGGTGGCGAAGTGACATAGTGCGGAGATAGCAGCAGCAGCAGCATCAGGAGACTACAAAGTGACCCGATGACAGAGTGGGGCGGTGGGTGGCAATACCAGTACCCGCTGATAAAGGTGGGTGAACGAAGGAGCACTTGGCATCTGATGTGTGGCATCAGGCGGGGACTTGACTCCAAGGGGCTCTCGCTTCTGGCTCCAAGCGCCTGGCGCGCGCTGGGTGCGACCCGTTCTGAGGACAGTGACAGGTGGGGAGTTTGACAGGGGTGGTTAAACCGTAACGCAGGTGTCCCAAGGCGAGCTCAGGGAGGACAGAAACCTCGCGTGGAGCAGAAGGGCAAAAGCTCACTTGATCTTTATTTTCAGTATGAATACAGACCGTGAAAGTGGGGCCTCCTGATCCTTGCAACTTTTGGGTTAGAAGCAGGAGGTGTCAGAAAATTTACCACAGGGATAACTGGCCACAGAGTGGCACAATGACAGAGTCTGGAGGTGGCGGCAGGATCAGGATTTTCAGTATGAATACAGACTGTGAAAGAGGGGCCTCTTGATCCTTGCTACTTTTGGGTTAGGAGCAGGAGGTGTCAGAAAATGTACCACAGGGATAACTGGCCACAGAGTGGCACAATGACAGAGTCTGGAGGTGGCGGCAACATCAGGATTTTCAGTATGAATACAGACTGAGAAAGTGGGGCCTCTTGATCCTTGCTACTTTTGGGTTAGGAGCAGGAGGTGTCAGAAAATTTACCACAAGGATAACTGTCCACAGAGTGGCACAATGACAGAATCTGGAGGTGGCAGCAGCATCAAGATTTTCAGTATGAAAACAGACCGTGAAAGTGGGGCCTCTTAATCCTTGCTACTTTTGGGTTAGGAGCAGGAGGTGTCAGAAAATGTACCACAGAGATAACTGGCCACGGAGTGGCACAATGACAGAGTCTGGAGGTGGGGGCAGCATCAGGATTTTCAGTATGAATACAGACCATGAAAAAGGGGCCTCCTGATCCTTGCTACTTTTGAGTTAGGAGCAGGAGGTGTCAGAAAATTTACCACAGGGATAACTGGTCACAGAGTGTCACAATGACCGTGTCTGGAGGTGGCGGCAGCATCAGGATTTTCAGTATGAATACAGACCGTGAAAGTGGGGCCTCTTGATCGTTGCTACTTTTGGGTTAGGAGCAGGTAGTATCAGAAAATTTACCACAAGGATAACTGGCCACAGAGTGGCACAACGACAGAGTCTGGAGGTGGCGGCAGCATCAGGAGGCTACAGAGTGGCACAAAGACAGATTTTGAGTTGTCGTGGAGAAAGCCATCATTCGATTTCTTGATAAATCACACAGAGCAGTTCCTCCCCTGTGTGACTCCTTACCCCCAGGCAAACCGCTGTGCCCTGCACATGTGGTATGCTCGAGGGGCACTGTAAATTGTCCCTGCAGTGGAGGACGTGGAGGCGAAAGGGGTGTCACCTGGCCAAGTTGCTGGTGTGGCTGTGCAGGAATCTCATTCTCCCAGTGGGCCGTAAAGGACATGTATTTTCCCTGACCGTAGTTACAGCTCCACACGTCGGCGCTACCGTGCACTTTGGCAGACACCGACAGGCTCAAGGACTGGCCCATCTTCTGTTCTACATATTTTGTGCAGGACTAATACTGCCTTTTTCACAAAGAAATGAAGGCTTGAGACTCCTCACCTCGGCTCGGCACAAGCCATCAGTTCTCTGAAAGGTGCAGAGTCAACCACTTGGAAAGGGAGGGACTGCAGCACCAGCAACTTGGACAGGAGCACATTCAGCTTCTGCACAACTACTTCCCGGGTAGGTAGGCTGCTGCAAAGCAGGTGGTCTACCCTGGGCACGTTTGGCTCCTGACCTCCCACTGCTGCCACCCTGCTGACTACCAGCCATGCTACCACCTTGCTGGTCCAGCTGCTGCCTCAAGGGCAAGCTGCCACCCTCTTCTCCTGATGATGATAAAGCCCCTTCTTCTCCCACCTCCCAAGTGCGATCGGCTTTATCATCATCGAGTAGTGTATGCACGTCAATGATGTCCTCCTAAACGGTCTCTGGGTCAGGAGCCTGACCGCTCACAACACCACCTCCCACGCCACTCTCCTCATCCCTACTTGCCCGCCTAGCGGAGGAAGCGGCAGATGTCTCCTCCAGATCTTGGCTGGGCAGTAGCTGCTGACTGTCCTCTACTAGCTCGTCCTCGCTGTAAAGTGGAGCTGAGCCCATAGCATACAAAACTTCTGTGGCTGAGCAAAGGACAGCGGCAGCAAAGGACAGAGGCAGGTTGAGGACAGGTGAGGGCACAGGGCCTGCTCCCAGGCCATGCCAACTAAGGGTTGTGTCTGAGGAACCCACCGACTGTTGGCTGGGGTTGTCTGATATCACTCGGGATGAAGTGGATGACCGAGTTAACCAATGAAGGATCACTGGGTTGCTGGTCAAGACACGACCGCTAGATGACATCGGGAGCTCAGGCCTCTCGCTGCGACTCCTGCTGACACGCCCCCTTACTCTGCTGCGCCAGAAACATTTAGGCCTCTGCCTCTCTTCTGTGTATGGCCTGCCACTTCTCCGTCTGACATACTGACATACTTGAACTAAATAAATTAAAAGCAAATTAAAACACACCTAAAAGCGACGAATATACTTTTATTTTTGTACAGAAATAGGCCACTAAACACTTTTACCACAAATAACTGGAACTGCGTATATATTTTTCTTTTTGTACTTAAATACGTCACTAAACGCTTTTACCACTAATATCTGCAACAGTGAACTGCGTATATATTTTTCTTTTTGTACTTAAATACGTCACTAAATGCTTTTACCACTAATATCTGCAACAGTGAACTGCGTATATATTTTTCTTTTTGTACTTAAATACGTCACTAAACGCTTTGACCACAAATGACTGCAACAGTGAACTGCGTATATATTTTTCTTTTTGTACTTAAATACGTCACTAAATGCTTTCACCACATATAACTGCAACAGTTAACTGCGTATATATTTTTCTGGATATATAAATTGCTGGAATGACAGAGCTGTATAATGGCTATTTGGATCCCCAAATAATCTTTCCTTGCACTTGTAAATCGTTTTTCTAGCACTTTCCCTAGCGCCTTCTGACATCTCTCCCTGCACTAAGATGCTGTGAAATGATTCCTCCCTATCCTTATCCTGCACTTATAAATCGTTTTTTGAGTTTTTTTTCACAATGAGGTTTCTCCTAAAACTCTCCCAAGCACCTGCACACGTCTCTTCCCGCACGCAGAACGCTGTAAAATGTCTTAATCCAAGATGGCTGAGGCTATTTATAGGGCTGTGACATCACAGGGCTGGCTGGCTGCTGACTGGCTTCATGCATTGCATTATGGGTCATCCCGCCTTCCCAGAGTTCCTTGCCCCATGTCCTCACACGTGTAGCCGCCATTTTAGAAAAAATTTCTATTCGTTACCACGAATCGCGAGAAAATTTGGATTCGTTGCGAATCTAGTTTTTTCTGAAATTCCAATCGAATTCCACTTCGTCAGCTTCGATTAGCTCATCTCTAGTTAGAACCCCTGAAAAGATTTAGGTGGTTTGCATCCCAGATTTCTCCTGACTTCCCACTCCAGGTAAACACAACTGGAGATAAAAGTAGAGGTATATTCTATATTTTTTCGCATTGCTATGGGTGACAGGTGTGCTTTTTGGGGAATTTCCCAGTTTCAGTGACAACTATAAAATTCTGTATCTATTTGAGGAACACAGCAATAAAAATCTCATACACTTTATAAACTGATTGGAAACTGGTTGTATGTTACATTTACTGATGACAATAGAATATATATCACTACATCAAGATACATAGAATATATTTCACTACATCAAGATCATGAGCTTTAGTCAAGGTAATGCTAAAACATCAGTGTAACTGATCTTTCTGCTATTACATGCAGAGAAAAAGAGTATTCCTCCACTACGTACTATCTTTCAAGAATGATAGAGCACACTATAATGCAGGAATAGCACTTGAGGGGCTTAGAAAGACACTTACCCCAACACTGTGAAGTAGGGATGAGTGAGCAAAATTTTCAATTTCGATCTGGTGGTAAATTTGGGCCCTTCTCGCTTACAGAACATGTAAGCGAGAACCGCCTTGTGATTCGCCACGACGTCTTGTTCTCGCCGAAATCAGATGAACTCTCAATGGAGAAACTCCTGCCTGCAGTCACAGCTGATTGGAAGCACTTGCGTGCCTCCAATCAGCTGTAACCCCAAGTTCCCACACTCCCCAGGCTGTACTTATCAGCCCGGTGACCGTGGGAACTGAACTCCCATTGAGAGTTCATCTGGAGTTCCCCTGCAGTTACAGCTGATTGGAAGCACTAGCGTGCCTCCAGTCAGCTGTGACTTCAAGTTTCCACGCTTCCCGGGCTGTACTTATCAACCCAGGGAGCGTGGGAACCTGCACTTCAATGGAATTAGCAAAATTGGTTCACAGAAATTTTGAGGCCCTTTTGGAAGTTGAAATGCAGGTTAATGGCATATATCCTGGTGATAGCCTGATGAGAACTGTGTATATGTCATTAGACATTAGTCACCCTGGCACCTGTAATACAAACCCAAATCATTCTCCCTCCACCACTGTACTGTCAAACCATAATTGGTAACAGGTGTTTGTGCTGATCTGCTGTGTTTGGTTTTCATCAAATGTGGCGCTGTGCATTTTGGCAAAATATCTCCACTTTTTGTGTGTCTTGTGTGTACAAAGGACATTGTTCTAGAAGTCTTGTGGTTTGTTCAGATGCAAATTTGCAAACCTAAACCATGCTGCCAGGTTCTTTTTTAATAGAACAGATTTTCCAGTGGCAATCCTTCCAAACTACAATTTTAACTAAATGAGCCTCGTGTGGGATCCAAGATGGCGCCATGTCTCCACAGCCGTCTTCTCCCACAGCCAGACAGGCAGGAGGATCTCCACAAAACAACAGCCCTTGACCCTCTGGAAAGTCCTCTGCCTGCCCGGGTGAGTCCTCTTCTCCTTCTGTTGGGTTGCAATCCTCTCCCCAGCTGGAGTAAAGCCCTATAGTCAGTGTATCCGGCTCTCCAGTAATCCAGCCTGGGGATGAGAATTGGCTGGCTAGGCCTTTGGAGATTCGAGCTTTAGAGCTCTTCTCTGCTGATGAAGTCACTGTTTCTTCCTCAATGCTTAAGGAGATGCTCCTCTCCCTTCAGCATTCTTTGCACCAGGACATAGTGTTTATGATGGATAAAGTTCATTCTACTATCTCAAGTCATGCTTCAAGATTACATCATATAGAAAGCAAAATGAAGGAATTCTCCCAAGCTTACAATGATTTGGTGGATGCTCACCAAGATAAATGCAATGATATTGATTGGCTTAAAACCAAAGTGGCTGATTTGGAAGACCGCTCAAGTAGAAACAACATAAAGTTTAGGGGCGTACGTGAATCATATCACCATCTTCCTTACCTGCATTTTTATGCTCTATGTGTCAAGCCTTACTCCCGATTGCATCTGAAATGGATTTACCTATTGACCGAGCACACAGGATCCCTAAGCCATCCCTTTTACCTAAAGAAACACCTAGAGATGTGTAGGCTCGAATTCATTTCTTCCACATGAAGGAGAAATTGATGGTAGCGGCGAGGAATGTAACATCATTGGAAGAGCCTTTTCAGAACATACAGTTGTTTGCGGACTTATCCTCTCTTACCATACAGAATCGCAAGAAATTGTTACCTATCACTAAGCTCCTGAGAGAACGCAATATCCTCTATAAATGGGGCTGTCCCACTAAAGTGCTAGTCCTGCTTAATGGAAAAACGCATGCAATTTCATCTGTGGAAGAGGGTATGCAATTTCTGCAAGCAAAACATCTTCATCCTTCAATTGATGAGAATACGGGCAGTTCTCTGAGATCACCTACAAAGTTAGATACCGATTGGAAATGGGCTTCTTGACTTTGTACACCTTTGATTGTACCACTTGGCACCATGCCACCACCGTTTTATATTCTCTGTATCATCTTAAAAATCGTTGTTCAGTTTGCTGATGCCCAGGTGCCTGGAACATATTCCAGTAGTTTGTTATTTTTTTCTTGTTTTTTCTTTTTTCAGTTTTTTGTTTTTCTATACAAGTATCCGTGCGTTTCGAATAACTGAACTCTCAAACCGTATGATGCTCCATCTCACCCCTAACCTTTTGTATCTTGGCATACATTGTGAATGTTGGATGGCTGTATTCATCTTGGTTCATATGTCAGTTGGCAACGCTGATGTTCTCATGTTTTTTAACTCAGAAACATGGGTATACGCGTAATGTTTTTGAATGTTCGAGGTTTAAATAGCCCTTTCAAGCGATCTTTGGTGCAACATAAAGTTCAAGCATTGGGTGGCGAGATTATATTTCTCCAAGAAACCCATTTCCACTCGCTGAAAACGCCAAAATGGACTTTTAAGCCCTTTACGCATCAGTATTCGGCTGTGGTACCAAGGAAGTCTTGTGGCATTATGATCGCAATTAAGGACTCTACAATTTCAGTACATTGACCAAATATCTGATCATAATGGTTGTTATAATATTTTGATTTGCAAATTGGACTCTCAACTTTTTACATTAGTAAATCTGTACGCACTGAATCAAAAACAACATGTATTTTTACATAAAATCTTCAAGCAAATTAGACAAATACAACAAGGCTTTCTACTTATCAGTGGAGACTTTAATAGTATACCGGATTCTTCATTGGATAATACATCCTTGGCGAAACGTACACCAAGAGATCTGAAAAAGTTTTTGATTGACCAAGAACTTTATGATGTCTGGAGATGCCAGCATGGTTCCGAACGGGACTTTACTTATTTTTCATCATAACATCTCACTTACTCAAGGATTGGCTTTTTTCTTTCAGGATTTCACCTTTTACCGAATATATCCTTTTCTAAGATTGGTACGATAACATGGTCTGATCATGCACCGCTTATTATTGATATAGATAATGTAAACCTTAACACCTTAATGGCACCTTAACATCTTTCTCCTTAATAACTTTAATTTGTGGGAACAAGTTTCGCAGGCACTAGAATTGTTTTTTTCTATGAATAACACTGGGAGCCTATGAAAAAAAGCAAAGGCGGCGACAAATTAATGAAGTGCTCCAGTCTATTCGGGAAGGTTGCGATATAAATAAGAGGGCCCGTTCCTCCCAATCATGGAACAGCTACGAAAGGATAGACTGCTACTGCGGTCTCTTCTCTTGTATAAATATGATTTGCAGGTTAAAATGTTGAAAGCTCAACATTATGTTTTGGGTAATAGAGTGGCTGTTTTAGCACGGAAATCAAAATCTCAACGCATAAGATCATATATATCTCATATTGTAGATCCTACGACTGGTAAAAGTTGCTATATCCCCCATGACAAGCTTTCCGCAACTACTATCATACTTTATACGATCTGCAAATGGATAGTGATATGCCACAACCTACAGCTCAACTGATATCCGCTTTTTTAGATTCTGTTTTGTTACCAGTGTTATCAGGTGACCAAATAGAATCTATCTCAGCTCCTTTTTCTGTATCTGAAATTATTTATGTTATTGAGTCTCTCCCTAACCACAAATCGCCAGGTATAGGTGGATAGTCTAACGAATGTTACAAAGTGTTCAAACATTATATTTCTCCTTTTTTGGTGACTGTGTTTGATGCAGCTGTCTCAGCTGGTATGTTTCCTAATGAAATGTTGTAGGCATTGATTGTTACTTTACCGAAACAAGGTAAAGATCTTACTCAAACCAATCAATATGGACCTATTTCATTATTAAATACGGACGTCAAACTTTACGCTAAACTCATTGCACTTAGACTTGCCAAAATTATGTTTTCCCAAATAAACCCTGATCAGTTGGGCTTTGTGAGCATCAGACAAGCCCCGGATAGCACAAGACGCCTAATTTATATCATTAAATATGTTGAACTCCAGAATCGATCTTCTCTGCTGTTCTCTTTGGACGCAGATAAGTCATTTGACAGGGTGCACTGGGGCTACCTAGTTGCAGTACTGGAGAAATTTGGATTTGTCGGTTGGATAAGCAAGGCCATAATGGCTTTATATACATCTCCAAGTGCCAGGGTTTTTGCAACAGGGGCTCTGTTCTCATACTTCTCAATCACAAATAGAACTCGTCAGGGGTGCCCGTTATCCCCTTTAATATTTACTTTATTAGTAGAACCTCTGGCGGAACGTATTTGTTCAGACCCAAATATTCATGGTATTTCCGTTTTTGATAATGTACACAAAAAAAGTCTGTTTGCAGACGATATCATACTCATGTTAACAAACCCCAAAAGATTTTTAATGGCTGTACAGAATGTACTTTCACAATATAGCGCGGTTTCGTACTACAAACTTAATATTTCTAAATATCATGTTTTACCACTGCAAATGTCACAAATAAGTATTACTTGTCTGAAGGCAAAATTTCCTTTTTGTTGGGAATCTTCTGCTATTCCATTCCTCTGGATTTTGTTATCAAAATCAATGTCAGCTCTCTATGATCTAAACTATAGACCATTTTTGTTATCTCTTCCAGCAGAATTGAGTAAGCTTAATAAGGGAGAATTATCCATATCAGGAAGAATCGCTTGCATTCAAAATGCTAATACTTCCAAGCTTTTATATAAGTTTAGGACAGTTTCTATTCCCATTCCCACAAAATTTTTTATCGGAGTACAATATTATTTCAGCTTATATTTGGTGTAATAAGAAGCCAAGATGTCATATGTCACTTATGTGCAAACATAAAAAACAAGGGGGAATGAGTCTACCAGATGTCCGCCAATATTATCATGCAGCTATACTTTCCCAACTTGTGTATGGGGGCAAGGGTCATGGGATAAAAGTTGGGTAGAGATGGAATCCAAAGCTCTTAACAACATCCATCTCCAACATTTGCTAATAGCGATAAAATTGGGTTTACCTGTACCCGACATCCCTTTTCCTTCCATACAAAGTTCTGTACAGGTTTGTCATTTTACCAAAGTACAAACTTCACAGCCCAATAATAATCTTCAATTACCCCGGAACTCAAAGTTCTAGAATTATTTATGTCCCATTTACAGGTATTTAAATAGATTGATAGAGGTGTGAGAAAAAAAAAAGATCTATGTTTTTTTCACTCTATCAAGTCGTTTCAATCATTACAAAAAATATATGATACCCCGACAACCGAATATTTTACTTACCTTAGAATTCGGCATGGTTTGAAGCTTTACCCCATGTTTTTTAGACTTTCTATAGACAGTTCTATATTTTTATATTTGGATAATTCACGTTTTGGGAAGAAAGGGATCACAGTGTTTTATATGTATCTAAACCAAAGTTTTGTAAAACACACTTTATGCAAAAGTGGGAACAAGGGTTGGAGACTCAACTATCCCCATCACAGTGGTCCGCTGCTTTGGTACTTACTCATACCTCTACTAAATGTGCGGATCATTTGGACCTTTTCCAACGAGCCATCAACCAATGGTATCTTACACTGCTTAAATTGTCTTACATATCCGATCAACACTCCAAAGAATGTTGGAGAAAATGCGGAAACGTAGGTACACTACACTATTTCTTATGGTATTTTAGTCAACCTTTTTGGAATAGAGTTTTGGGGCTAACGTCTGATATTGTGGGTACACTCTTTTGCCTCAACCAGAGATGGCGCTATTACATAGTCATTTGGAAATTTTCCTATAGACGTGAAGACTGTCTTAGTACATATTCTCCTGAGTGCCAAATTTGCACTCACGAGAAATGGAAAAGCTTAATTGTCATTGAAGTTACAGAAGTTATTCATGATTTAAATATACAATATTTGATGGAGAAAACGTATGTGCCTATTTACAATCAATATGACAATTTTGTTAAAAGATGGAGGATATGGTTGCAATATCTGAAATGTGTGCTTTGAAGGCTTACAATTGATGGGATACTTACTGTTTTTTGTTTCTTTTGTTTATCTTTGTTTTTCTATCTGTTTTTTTTGTTTCCTATTTATCTGACTGTATTGTTGTAGTTTTCTTTTAGTTTATGAGAAAAAATGAGAAAATGGATAAACTTGCTATGTGTTGTAAGATGTCTTGATGTTGATTCTTTAATAAAATGATAATAATTATAATCTGATATGTTGATTCTTTAATAAAAACGTATTGAAATCTAAAAAAGCCAGAAAAAATTCTGTATTTCCCTTAAAAATATACAGATATTTATTTCTGATACAGCTTGCTATATATCAAAAAAGCCAGAAACATTTCTGTATTTCTCTCAAAAAAAAAATACAGATATTTTATTCTGGTCTCAGAATCTATTAAAAAAAGCCAGAAAAATTTCCGTATTTCTCTAAAAAAAATACAGATATTCTATTCTGATCCCACTTGCTATCTATCAAATAACCCAGAAAAAGTTCTGTATTTCTCCCAAAAACTACAGATATTTTATTCTGATCCCACTTGCTATATGTCAAAAAAGCCAGAAAAATTTCTGTATTTCTCTCAAAAAAATACAGATATTTCATTCTTATATCACTTGCTATCTATCAAATAAGCCAGAAAAAGTTCTGTATTTCTCCCAAAAAAATACAGATATTTAATTCTGATAGCACTTGCTTCAAAAAAGACAGAAACATTTCTGCATTTTTCCCAAAAAATACAGAAATTTTATTCTGATAGCACTTGCTATCTATCAAAAAAGCTAGAGCTTGCCCAGTACTCCATTCGCTTAAATTGTAATACACACTTCAGGGTGGCATTGATGATGCACTACATCCAGCTCTAGATGTCACTTACCAATGCAGTCCACGCTCCTTCTCAGGGCCCACTGTCTCCTCTTGCTGCTGCCTGCCTGTATTCCATTCACTAAAATTGTATTACACACTTCTGGGTGTCATTGACGATGCACTACACCCAGCTCTAGATGCCAGTTACCTATGCCAGTTACCAATGCTGTCCACACTCCGTCTCAGGGCTCGCCGCCTCCTCCTCCTGTTGCTGCCGCCTGTCAGTACTCCATTCTCAAAAATTGTATTAGACACTTCTGGGTGTCATTGATGAGGCACTACACCCAGCTCGAGATGCTAGTTACCAATGCAGTCCCCACCCCGTCTTAGGACCCTCTGCCTCCTGCTGTTGCTGCTGCCGCCTCTCAGTACTCCATTCACTAAAATTGTACACTTCTGGGTGGCATTGACGATGCACTACATCCGGCTTTCCATGACTCTTACCAATGCGGTCTCCCTGGAGATAGTTGACCAGAGGCCACACACTGCTACTGCTCTCGCTGACCCACGCTCTGTCTCTGGTCCTCCATCGTTTTGCCTAATGTCACCGCACTACTTGTCCACATTTTGGGTGGCATTCCTAACACATGTCATCCAGGTCATGATGCCAGCCAGCAATTAATATTAATAATAAACAGGATTTATATAGTGTAAACAAATTATGCAGCTATGTAAATTCAATAGGGGTGCGTACATTAAATAGCAATGCGTTTTCCTACTGCTTTGACGGCAGAGTGTTGCTGGTGGGTTGAGTTCACCCTTTCTCAATGTCCTGATGTTTATTTACCTGCTGTCACTTTGCCTGCTATTTTCCAGAAAACCACAACTTTATGGGTGGCATTACTAACACATGTCATCCAGGTCATGATGCCAGCTAGCAATTATTATATTATTGTTAATAAACAGGATTTATATAGTGTTAAGATGATATGCAGCTATGTAAATTCAATAGGAGTGCGTACATTAAATATCAACGCCTTTTCCTGCTGTTTTGATGGCAGAGATTGTTGCTAGTGGGTTGAGTTCACCTTTTCTCAATGTCCTAATATTTGTGCTGCATTCTGGATGCTGTCCATCACGCACAAATCATTTTTGCCTGGTGTCACTTTGCCTGCCACTTTCTGGAAAACCAAAAGTTTTTTTTACCTTTTGTATTTTTTCCTTGTTGCCACTGTTCCCTTACACTTACCTAGCAAATGTGGTGTTTCTAACATGTATCAGGGCTTTGCTATTAATGTTTAAAGTAGTCCCATTGACTTTAATGTAATTCGCAAAAACGATTCGCCAAACTTTTGCGAACCCACCGGAAGAGGTCTTCTCGCTCATCCTTACAGGTGAGTTAACATGTTTTCTCTCCCCTCCCATCAATGTTTTCATTGACTTTTTGTAAAGGTAATTAACATATGAATAGTACTTTTTTCAGTAATTAAAATACAGATGGGAAAGTGATACATAAAGACAGGCTTGGGAATAACTACATTGCTAAATATTTTTATATTGGAATTTAAAAAAACAGCAGTGTACTTGGTGCTCTTCTTTTTATTATTTAACATGTTTTTTTATTGGTTTTAGTACACACAGAAATTAGGTGTGCCAAAATTTGAATGCAATTCCTTAAACAAGTTTTAGGCATTTTATGAGTTAGTTTTTAGCATGTGTCCTATAATTTTACTTTTATTTAATTTATTAAGACTGCATCAGGGTTATTCAATAAAATGTAAATTTTTATGTAAGCTAAAAATTCTGTTTGTCTGTTCTGTTTAAAAAAAAAAAAAAAAAAGCAGCACCGCCTCCTTAGTTCTCAATTGCATAGGCGAACGAGAATGAATGGAAGCGCAAAGCCTCCTTGGATACCTAAGTCACGCATCCCGGAAAGCTCTTGGGTGCTCCTTCTGCGCATGCCCGAGATGCCTTTTCGTCAAAAGGGGGGAAAAAGACGATCTCATGCATGCGCAGTGTCGGCAAGTCTTCTCCCAAATTATGTCACCCGATCTAGCTCCTGCATCGGGTGACATAGGAAGAAGAACCTGGAAGAGAAGGAGAAGATGGTGGCACCTGGGGCTCCGTCCCAAAGTTGGATATCGTGACCCAATGGAAGAGACCTCCAGACCGGTCGACTGCTCTAGGGTATTGAAGGTAAGTGTATTTTTTTTGTTGCACTTTTGACTTTACTTCCTTTTAAAACATGCACACTGCTGTGTGCAGTTCCAAGCTGCCAGGTCCTGCACATTAATTACCTGAGTGGGCTGTATCCCTACCGCAGGAGTGACATCCAATTCAAGTCTATTGAAAAATAGTGAACAGAGGTAGCCAGATTGGCAATTTACTATTGCTTACTATTTACTGTTTACTATTCACCAAATAATAGTTTTAAAATTTCTCATATACAAACAGCCTGTGGACAGCACAGGAGAGATGAATACAGAAGGGGGGGAGGGGAGTGGGAGGAGAAAAAGCTGTGAGTTCTGAGGGGGTTGGAAGAATATTTATAAAAAGACTAATTAATATTTTATAATTAAACGTAAACTCACCTATTATGTAGTCTTGAACATGTTAAGGTGGTTTGAAAATTAATTTTCAAAGCTTTTATTTTGGCAACTTTTTCTAAAATCCTACCTGGTAATCCTTTCATGGATATATCTGTTTTTCGGACAGATCCTTTTATGCCGTGACAGCACTTTGTCTCTAAAGTTTTCTGTTGCATAACATTCTGACTTGCCCCTGAGTGTCAGATTGAGTGAGGCAATGGATGGCTCTCTCTGAAAACATTTACTTGAACATTTATTTAGTCATCTCAGATCCAATGTTTTAGGACTACAGAGAATTTCTTAACCACGTCATGAAAGTTATCCTAAATGATCCCATATGGTTGATAAATTGATCCGTTATGACTTGCATGTCCAGTGGTAAGCCCTTCATTAAACATTCTCTTGAAGTGTAAATTGTGCGGTATTGCAGGTCCAAACTGTAACCATTGAGAAACCTTCCCAAATAAATAACATGCAGCCACCAATGGAGTGCACCAAGACAGAATGACTTCAAAGAATCTGTAGAAGTTCAGCAGCACTGAGACACAATGAAGGATGAAACAAGTATTTTAAATAAAATATGAAATAAATGATACTCATTTATTGTACACAGCGCTTTAGCGATCTAAATGTATGTCAATGAGAGTTTACATCTAGTTTTTTTTATCAGAATAAAAAAATGATAAATCAAAAACCTCAAAAAAGCTTTAGAAGGAAGGAATGTGCAACAACTGTCATTTATCATTGGTTCTAAATAATCTTGTTAATTTTGTGAAACATCAAAAGCAATTTTTTTTATTTGGCACATCAAGAAAGTTTACACAATCCATGCAAGTGACAAAAGGACAAGCCCAGTTCACTCAAAGGTCAGAGAACCTGGTGTCCCTGGTTTTTGTCAAGCTGTTCTGTACACTTGGGGAAAAAAAAAGGTTGTTTGTAGAGTTCATACTGCTTCTCTTTGCCAAACATACAATCAAAAAACTCTACAGTTTAACCAAAGGTGCTGTTCTGAATAGCAACAGGCACTGTTCTAAGAATTCTGCTTTAAAGAATTTTTATTTGTAGAGCTTCATTTTCAGAGCTGAATTAGGAACTCAAATCAGGAACCTACACAACAAATATATCTCAAATAGGTGCATTCGAAAATATAACAATATACGGTAGTGCAATTCAAGAATATTATACATTACTACATAATTAAATAAATACAAATTGAATAAATATTGTTTTAAATATTTCTTCCACAGGAAGAGTTATTGCTATTTCTGTATGCATATTCTAATGATTTTCTTCTTGCATTTTTGAACATTTGCGTCCACAAATGTTGTAACTTTAAAATACTAAATGGTTTCCAATTAGCATTAAGGGAATTAGAAATAATAAATGTGTTCTTGCATGTAGTATCGGTCCACTTGAATGCATTTCCAGCCAATTGTCATCATTTGTATGATCTGTGGAAAAAGGAAAATAAATATATTTAAGTAAATATCAGTTTTATCCTAGAGCTTAGTTCTGTTACTTTTCCATCAGTGTTTGCCTGCTGTGAGAAATACCAGATCTTGGTGAGTAAATACCTAAATGTTTTTCTTTTTCAGTTAAAAGCAAATGTCAAGTACTTGATAATGCTTATCTGAAATTGTGGGTGACTCAATCAAAAGTAAATGTTACAGAGATAAGAAATATCCCTAAATCACTTAAAAAAACACTTATAAATTGTACAATATGTTGTAAAATGTGTAAATGAATACTTGGCAACCATAGTTCTTTTCTCTGATATTCCTATTTGTTCATTAACAATCAATCCCATTTTATTGAGACACCTAATGCTGGTTCCGGAGGGGGGCGGGGATGCGAATGCTAGTGCTCAATCATTGTATACTTTAAAAGATTATATGTAGGTCTTCCATGTGTTGCTATGGTCAGCACTATTTTTTTAATCGGTCATGTGTTTTAATGGCAGCAACTGATTCCAACCAGGGAATATTTGAGGGAATGTCAGATTCCTTGTTATATAAATAGAGCTCTTACTGTATATGACCCTATACAGAGGTTTCACCTCACTGCCTGTCCATGTAAAAACCCCTTTTGCAGATAAGTACATTCAGACTAGTATATTTTTCAAGCAGATTTTGTTAGCAACATAATTCCTGTATACACATACCAGTACAATTAAAGTTGAACAGCCTTACTTTCCATCTTAAACATTTGTGCAGGCTCAGCTTCTGTACCAAAAAAATTTTAGTCTGATTTCAATGTACATAGAGTGCATTGGTGAATGATGTATTGATCGGGACTCCTGTATGGTGGCATACACAGCTTTGGATGCCGCCATTAGGTGGGTTCAGCATTATGGAAGGGGGGCTTTGATGGCCAAGGCGACCATTGCAGCTCCCTTTCGTTTGTTGCCTGTGCACCCGGACTGCATTCGTTTTTTGGGTTGTAGGTGGCAGGGGCAGTATTTTGTGGACAGGTGCTTTCCCATTGGATGCACCTTGTTTGAGACATTCAGTACCTTTTCAGAGTGAGAGAATGGTTGCGGGGGTGAAGTAGGTAATCCATTACTTGGATGACTTCTTGTTGATTGGGCCGGAGGGAAGTTCGGTTTGTAGAGTTTTGTTGGCTGAAAGGTTTGGGGTGCCGCTAGTGGCAGAAAAAGCAGAGGGCCCAGGGTCGACCATTACATTTTTGGGGATAGAGTTGCATTCTGATGTAGATTGCCTTCTGAGTAGACTGCCTCAGGACAGGCTAGTGGCTTTACCGGCAGAAGTGGTTGCTGCTTGTGGACGCTGAAAGATGAGGTTGAAGGAAGTGCAGTCTATGTCGGGAAAATTGAATTTTGCGTGTAGGGTGGTCAGGATGGGTTGGATTCTCTGCAGAAGGTTGGTGGCCGCCAAGGCCGGGGGTTAAGTCGCTATCGCATTTTGTGCGTTTGTCAAAAGACGCTAGGGCAGATTTGCAGGTGTGGAAGGTGGAAGGATGGAGTTTCAAGATGTTTTTGGGACACCGGAGGTGAGTTTGGTCATCCAAAAATCCAAGACTAATCAGTTGGGGAAGGGTTTTCGGGTGTGTCTCTTCCAGGTGGTGGGATCCCCTGTATGCCCGGTTACGGTGGTTGGAGATTTTCTCAGGGAAAGGCCGCCAGTAGGGGGGCCAGTGTTGGTGCATGAGGATAGGGCCTTTTTGTCCCGTTTTCAGTTCATAGCAGTGTTTAATTAACGTTTGGTGAGCATGGGTAAGGAGCCTGAGGGTTACTCGTCTCATTTATTTCAAATTGGGGCAGCCACTGAGGTGGCTAGATTGGGTCTGAGGGAAAGGATAATTTGGTGAATCTAGGCGTTTTTAGGTATATGTGCGGCCACACATGTTGTGATAGGGTGGGGATTAATGATGATGGTTGTTGGTTATCTGTTTGTTTTTCGTTCCAGGTGTGCGACCCTGCTTGATTTGAATAGTAGGGCATTCTTATGTGTGGTGGGGTGTCAGGAGGGCGGAGGTTCGGCCTGAAGGACGACAGCTTGGTTTCTCCAGGAAGGAGGCTATGGTACGGTGGCTAGGACTTCCCGGGATGTTGTAGAGCAGAGTGGTGCAGGATGTCCGAAGCTTTGTGGCGTTGGATCGTCCTCTGGATGTAGTAGTTATCCATGGGGGGAGTAACGATATGCATTGTAGGTCCATGCAGGACCTGATTAGGGATGTCATGCTTGACTTTTTGAGACCAAAGATGGGAGTTTCCAGGTCTAATCATAGTATGGTCCGATATGGTGGCCAGAACTACCTGGAGAGGGGCGCGCACAGTGGACAAGTTAAATAGGGCTAGGATTAAGGTTACCAAGGAAGTGGGCAGGTTTGTGGCCCGGAATGGAGGGATTGTGGTCCAGCACAGTGAATTAGAGGAGGAGACGTGGAGATTTTTGCACAGCTGGTATATTAATGTTATATGGATTTATATGTTATATATGTTAAATTAGGCAATATATGTATTTAAATAATGTGCTATTTATTGCTTATTTATTGTTTAATAAAGTTATATTATTGTTAATAAATCAGCCATTTAAAATCCAAAAAGGTGTCAGAGTGTTTTTGGAGGAAAAAGCCGTTGGTAAACTGGGGGGTGGATGGTACAGAAAGTTTTCATGTGTGGGAAGCCTTGCACTAGGGGGGCGGTAGATCGGAACTACCCTAGTCATGAGAATTTTATGTTCTGTGTTTATGTGTGATACAGTAGGTCTGAAAAAGTCTACCTCATATACTGGCTGGGGGACATCTAGTATCATTTGCATATGCGCAGTAAAACACAGTTTAAAGCACGTGTCAAAACACATGCTTTTTTATGTGTTGTGGTGTGAACGAACCTTCATTGTCTATAATCTGGGCACAGGGGTGTTTTAATATAGAGAATAGATCAGTCTGCTGCCATTCTTATTTTTTTCCTCTAAGGAAGGAAGAAGCATGCCAAGAACATATACATATAAGATAATTATATGTAGAGGTTAGATGACATCTTCTTCTTCTGCCACCATACAAATAATAAGTATAGGGAATAGTATATGGAGGAAATGATGCCCTTAGAGTATGGGCCATCTATGCATAGACATTCAAAAGAGGTCAATTCAGTAAACCCAAGGGGGAATGTTGGAACGAGGAGATATAGTGCCTAATCTGCAAATAAGCATAAAAGGAGGATTGAGGAAGTTCAAATTTATCCCGAAGCTCCGAAAAAAACGGGTGTAGGATATGTCTAATATGACATAACCCTCTCTCCTTCCAAGGTTTAAGCATATTTAGTGGGAGGCTATCGGGTATCTGTGGGTTTTGAATGATGGAGGTATGCACCGATATAGTAGACATGGGTTTATAACTATCTCTAAAGATGCGCCATATGTTTCGTGTAAACAGCATGGGAGAGTGCAAATCTTTATCAGAAAGGAGCAACAAGGAGCTCCACAACATAACATTGGGATGTGTGGGAGCAATCCATTGTTCCTCCAACGCTCTACATACACTAGGAGGAGTGGGAGAAGCCCAAGATGCTAAATTCAGAAGTTGAGCCTCTACATAGTATTTGTGCAGGTCAGGGGCTCCTAGGACTCAAAGTTCCCCAGGGGTACACAGTATATGCTTAGAAAGTCTGTCCCGTTTGTACACCCAAATGAAATTAAAAAAAATCTACTTGCAAATTTTTGATAGCTGGTGCTGGTACCCTAACTGGGAGTGTCTCGAACAGGCATAGTATCTTAGGAAGTAACATTATTTTCACAGAAACTATCCGCCCCAGTAAAGACAAAGGATGATTTTTCCAGCCACCCAATAGTGACTGTAGCTTGCGGAATAGAGGAGGAAAATTATGTGAATATAATTTGTTGTATGTGGATGTAATGACAGCTGGTTGAGTCACAGTAAGAAGAACATCGTCTGCATATAAGGAGATTTTGTAGGATGATCCCCGCACCGGTATGCCCAGAATATTAGGGTTGGCTCTAATATGCGCTGCCAGAGGTTTAATACACAGGGCAAAAAGCAGGGGTGAGACAGGAGAGCCTTGTTGCGTACTGTTTTTATTGGGGAACAGTGTTGAGGAAGCGTGAGGCAATTTGACCGATGCCGTAGAGGACCTGTACAAGAATGTAATTGCTCTAAGAAATGGTCCTGAGAATCCCATTCTACTCAGAGTAGAAAACATGAAGGGCCAGCTCAAACGGTCAAAGCCCTTTTCTGCATTCAGGCTGAGAACCAGTGATGTAGTTTTACGTTTTTTAAGAATATCTATGTAATATCTAGTGATCACATTGATCACTTTTCTGGTATTCTCACTGGCGTGTCAATAAGGTATAAAACCTGTCTGGTCACCATAAACCAGGGGTGGGAGAAATTTCGACAATCTAGATTTTTGTAACAATTTGTAGATCAGAATTTAAAAGAGCTATAGGTCTGTAGATCGTACAATCCATTGGGACCTTGCCTGGTTTCAATATTACCGTTAACACTAGGTTAACGGTAATATTGGGCGGTTAACACTAAGTCATTAAATATTTCCACTAGGAGTGGCAATAGCTCAGGAAGAAAGGTTTTGTAGTACAGATAAGACCATCTGGACCAGGGGCCTTTGTAGATGGTAGCCGAGTGATCACTTGTGATAGGACAATTGAGTATCTCTAGATGTTTAAGCCTAGGAAGCTCAGAGTCCCTTAGATAAGAGTCTATTTTTATCTGCAGTGAATCACCTAGCAAGTTTTGAGGCTGATGAACCTTTTGATAAAGTTGGGTATAGTACGATTTAAACCTAGAGGCTATATGAGATGGGTCATACCGTATTGTCCCCTGCTCATCTCTGATTGCCACCGGTGTTGAGTTAACCTGCATATTTCTTAACTTGCGTGCCAGAAGTGTATCAGCTTTGTTCCCCTTTGTGGTAAAACAATTGGTGTGAGCGTTAGAAAAGATTTTTTATGGCAACACAAATTGGATATTTCACAGCAACTACACAATAATTTGGTAAAAAAATCTTGTATTCAGTTTATAATGTCATAGTTACATCAGTAAATATCTGATTTTGTTGTAGTTCCCTTCACACAAAGGTTGCCTTTAGCTTTCATTCTAAATATTTAAATTCCTAAACCAGACTCAAAGTTTTTACACTCTTGCTCCAACATCCTAGCTAATGAATTAAAAAAGGACCATAAACCCTAATTTTTTTAGTTTTAGATGTAACATGTAAGAAGCGAGGTAAATTGGGGCAATTTTCCATAACTTCCTATCATGGCGATATCAGGGGAAGAGGTGAAAGGATTGGGTATCATCAGGCAGTCCTTGAGATTTCACTTTGCTTAATGTCTCTGTAATACCCTGTCATTCAGGCAGGGATCCAGGGAAATGTTTACTGATAAGATCACAATTGGTAATAAAATGTGACATAGGTTCAACGCTTTTACCATGCTATACAAAACAATAAAGGCTAGAGCTTTAATCGTATTAGATATATTCAGATAATTTCTTACCAAATAGTAAAAAAGCCCTGAAACAAACCCTAACTAATTCTGCAGCTGCAGGCCTTCTGGAAGAATTTATCCTCCCTGCCAGGTCATTCAAATTCAGTCTAATCACTTTACTCTCGCCTTCTTCTTAGGCTGGGTACACACGTGCAAAAATTTGTCGTCGGAAAGGATCTTTCACAATCTTTCCAGCGACTAAGGACTGCACGATGCATGAATGAGTGCTGTACATACAGCACCGTTCTGTTCTATGAAGACGAGAGGGGGAGAACGACGAAGCGGCACCCTGCTGCCCATTCTCCCCTTTTGCTTCCATTAGGATCATTCATCATCCATCGTCCGTGGATCCGCCAGTATGGTCGTTCGGACGATGGGCGCTTTACACACGACAGATTCTCGTCCGATATCGGCCCTGAGCCGATTATCAGGCGAGAACTATTTGACATGTGTATGTTGCCTAACACTTGCTTTCCGTTTACGGCTTTCTTTAGATGAACATCTAAGAAGGACACTTATTCTGCATCATCAAATCCAAAATCCTTGTGGCTTTTTGTTTTTTTGCTTACACTGCATGGTGCATACACCAATGCAGTGCAATGTAGGGCATGGCTGTGTTACCCCCCTCACTGCACAGACAAGCCTTTCTCAAGCTCTCCAACATGGGTGAACTCCTAAAATATCTTTCATGAAACCCCTACCAATATTCATGGTAAGTTTTTCTAGTGGTCAATAGAAGAATGCCATCCCTACAGACAACTAAATAGATCATAGGTGTCAGTGGTAACTGACCTGAGAGGCTCTCATTGCTTATTAAAGCCCCAACAACCTCTGAAGGAACCCTGGTTGAGAATCACTGCAATAAACTATATAAGCCCACACAGAAGTTACACCATCATAAGCCCAAAAGATTCACAGTCAGCGATAATGGCAGCACCTGTGAATACAGCGCTGACAGGCCCTGTCAACACTGCAGGGCAAAAAAAAAAAAAGCTGTGTGCCAGAATGGCCAAGACTAAAGTGCTGAATATAACAAAGGCTCACCCACACAAAAGTTAATTGCACATTTTGCCAAAACATTTTCTTTCTGTTTTGGATAGAGTAGGGAAGTATTTAAACCCCTGTCCGTTTATTGTTTGCTGTCTGTATCCTGTCCTGGAGATTTTTACCTTTACTTACTGTTTCAGAAATGCATTAGGAACAGAGAAGAAATATCTTTAAAGTAAAACTTAGGCAGCTGCCCTGAATCAGGTGTCCTCCCTCAATCCATCCAAAAAATACGTTTAGGCTATACATTCATTTTAAAGAACCTGCCCACACAAAAGTTTCTTTCTTTTTATCTGATTTTAAATATGTGCAAGTTTTCTTCAGATGAAGCTAGTAAATTTTAGAACTTGTTTATAACACATAAATAACTCATGTGATGATCTGACCATTACATAGATGCTAGTAATTACTGGAAAATGCTGGAGTGTAATGCAAGAAAGATAACAAGCAGTTACAGAAATGAAAATATATAACATTTGATCACAAGACCCTTCTCTTTTAACTAAATAAAAGCGAAAAGCTTTTTACTGTCTAGGTGGAGAAAATGATCATAAAAGTCTGTGTGTGTCTTGGCAACAGATGTGGGTTTCTATGGTTGCTAGATACAGTACACATACCGAAAAGAAAAACAAAATATACTAACAATGGTCAAATGTTTACAAGTTAAATCCAGCATGAAAAATTTTCTTATGTGAGTGAATAGACTGGTAATAATTTTTTAGATCTTCTCTTTATCTGTCAAATATCAGTTTCTGTGTTTCATAATGAGTGCACTAGCATCAGGTGCTTGAACTACACAAGTAGGTCATAGAATATTTTTAAAGCTTATATTAGACATATTCTACTGTCCTATTCCAAAGTAAATATAAAAAATACAATGAAGAAACGCTTTATCATTCTATATACTCAGTGTCAAGCACTGGCCAGTTTTCACCAACTGTGAATGCATCAGTAGAGAAACTAGTGTATTCTAGGTCGAATAATAGTAAAAAATGAGCTTATCTACAACATTTAGTGCTCCATTTATAAAACAGGAATTAAATATTTGGAAATCAAATATTACATTGAAACACATGAATCTGGAAGATTTCCACAAGGTTTTCTTTGAGGGAGTGCCTGATTCCCTATTTTTTAAATAGAGCCCCTAGTATGATCATCAGTTTATCCTGGTTCCACATTTTGACAATGGATCAGATCATTGCCTACAAATGTATATTAATGTATATGTATGAATGTATATGAATTGACCTCCAACAGCAAGATCTTAACCAGTTTGGTCAAACATGCTTTTGATGGTGGTCATGTGCTTCCTTATTACGCAAATTATAAAACTGTAGGTATTCACAAACTTCTGGAAAAAAAAGTATCTTTTAGAACACATAAATCTTACTTTTTCCTTTCATCGAATTCACAGTATCGTCCAGTAAAATGCGTTGGACAAGCACAAAAACTTCCGAGGACACAAGTTCCTCCATTCATGCAGCAATTTTTGTTAAGTTTTTTGCCTAAAAGAAACAGGGAAATTGTTACATAGACACACTTAGCAACTCTGCCCACAGATAATTTGTTCTAGTCACCAAAGAATCTTTAAAGGGTTTACATTTATTCTCTTGTAAAAACAATAAAATTAGTTGGCTGTAGGACATGTTTGTTCAGTAAAGGCACTGTTGTTTGTACAAGGATTAAAGGAGAACTACAAGAGATTTGTGCCTTTCTTGCTGACACACTAGATAGATTCTAACCTGAGGGTACTATGTGTTACTGCCTAATTATTTATGTTGCCCTTCAATAGTGTTTTTTAGAGGTACTGTGGAACCACATAGGCCATAAAGGATGCAAGATTTGACAGCTGTTATACGCCTGGAGAGAAGGCTTGGTTTATTTTGCATTACTGAAAAGGGCTTTCCATGGTAGGGTTAGGATGCTCAAGCACCTACATAAAAAAGGTTATAGCTGTACCTCTGCTCTTATGAACTTTAATCATCACTGCAGCCCCCCTTAGTGTTGCAAACTATTTAAAAAAAAGTTTTCTTCTTAGCAATCACGAACACCCCAATCTCAATTATTTATATAAGTAAGCCAGCAAGCAGCTTCCAGAGGCCACAATGAGTGCAGTTTACACATTAAAAAATAAGGTGTGGTGAGCATGCAGAACTAGAAAGATCCACACAGGCAAATCAGGTAGGTGGAAAAGTAGGTAAACTCAGAAAAGGTACAATAATGTTTTGCATTTGAGTTCTAGTTGAGACTCATTTGACATGTATTTAGCATATGATTACACAGCATTTTCAATAATTTGTATATAGGGGTAAAAGTGTTGGAAAAGCAAAATAACTGTAGAAACAAACTGGAAAATTCCTACAATGCATTCCTAATCCTGTGCTTCACAAATTTATCAGAAGCAAAATACAAACTTATCTAAGTCTATGTATACATATCGGATGATTATCATCTGAGAATATTGGTCATGCTCATCTTCAGTGAGATTGCTTGATATCATCCATACCAGGACAGATCCTTGAAGCTAAAGTTGAGGGAGGAGAGCACTGCTGGGTGCCACTCATTTGTTCTCCCCCTCCTCTCTCTAGAACAAAATGGGTACTGTGTTCATGTGATCATGAAAGATCATTTCCAGCGCTGAAAATGTACAGTGTACAGTGATTATTGAGGATTGCATGTGGTTGGATCTTGGTGATAATAGATTATACATAAACAGTAGTTATTGTATAAGGGGTGTCTATTGGACATTTATATTTAAAATGTATCAGGTATGTGAAGTGGCTCATATTGGGCAACCTGATTATCAGTCTCAGTATGCATTTAAGGTGATTTTAAAAAAAATCATGTCCTCTTAAAATTAGCATTACTATAGTAGCAATCAGAAAAACAATCATAGTGATAATCTGTTATCTGATCCCCACTTGTTTACAAATGCTCCCCTAAATATAATACAGGTGGAGTTCTCATCTACTCCAAACATGACACAGTTATTGTACATGAATTAGCTCAGAAGATTTTGAGAGCCACTAGTTGACATCTGGATAAATCAAGTGTTGATTTTAAAATGTCATGTATTTAATTATCACAGAAAACCAGGCCTGTTCACACAGAAAATTGTAATTCATTACCAAATGAAGAGAATGTCAAGGAAAATTGCTGACTATTTTTATCAGACTTTTATTGTTTCTGTTAAATAACTATTCAAACCATCATTTCCAACACACTTTTTTGGAAAGATTCCCCTTTTGTATATGATTCCTTGATGACTGGGGGTCAGCAGGACAGAAAATGATAAGAAAGTTTACCAGTCAAGCATACAAAAACATCAAAACGTTAATGTTAAAACCTCAAAATGTTCTTTTTAATTTTATTGCTTGGGCCTAAAGCTCAACTGCAGGGAAAATGGAAAAATAATCCTACAGTGGGTCTCCCCATTCTGCAAGGGTTGAAGGCTTATTTTGGCCTAGGGAACCATTACAAAACGGCTTATAGAGGTGTATTATTTTCTGATCACCTAGGTCACCTAGATAGGAATGCATAGGAAATCTTCCAAGTAGAGGCACAGATAAAAATAAATGTGACAGAAGATCCAAACCTTTCACAAGGAAAAAAATATGTTTCAACTAAAGTTAGGCTTTCACTTGTTTTTAGTATAAAATGCTTGTAACGTAATCAGCTTCCTTTTTCCAAGCATATTAAAGGATAATCCACTCAGAAACACAACTTGTTTCCACATGACTAAAGTCTTTGTAACATACTAGAATTAAGATGAAGGGTATGCAAGAAAAGTGCCATATATCTCTGTTTACTGATGCAACAAATTTAACTGCCAAAGAAAAATAAACCAAAGGAAAGCAGTTATGTGCAAAATCACTGCAGAAAATGTAATTCTAATAAAAAAAAAATCATCAAATTTTATTTGTATTTCTCTAAGATCCATTAGCAGTAATTTAATGGAAATAAATGTAAAAGAGGCTGGCTACTTACTGTTGGTAAGACCAGTGAAAGGGATAAGTGCTTCAGTATTTGGTAGCCTTCTGACCCCAGTGCTTCTGTTCATTTCAAGGAGTGTGTCCATTATCATACTTTCATTTATCTTTTGAGGTTCAGACTTTGCATACAAGCCAGTAAAGGCTTCCGATTTCACCTTTGCACTTCCTATAGTTAAATTTACCACAAAATGACAGAATGATTCTCTTCTTTATAACATAAGGATTTTGTCAAATAGTTAATTACAAAATGCTTTCATATGTACATTTGCCAAATCAAAAGACAGTAAATAAGAGAAATTCGATGTAAGGATATAGATAACTAAAAATAAATAGTTAACATGTTTGCTTTTCAATACATTTATATTTTTTTTACACCCGGGACAGTAGTAAGAAAAAAAAACTTTCTGTTCAGCTGGCTGAACTGGGCAATTAGCCTAAACCTTGGCTTACATCTAGATCTTCCTATGGACCAGCCAGCCATCTGTGAAACCCTAGAGTTCCTCCAGAGATTGCCAGGGGCTGTGGCTGACTTTTCCCAAATGTAATGGTGCCTACATAGTTCAGGGTCACCACTTGGCAGGGCCACAAGCATGGCCCCAAAGATCTGTTTACCTGCCTATAAGGATTGAATTCTAAAGGAGGGAAATTCTTCACACCTATGCAAAAGCATTTCCCAATAATTTTATTTTAGCAACAGTTCTCTGAAACCTGAACAATATTTAAAGGGTTCTTCTGGTTGAGAAAGTTGATGTGGACGCTAACCTTAAGGGCTATGTCACATTTTTGGATACATTTCCAACAGCAGAATCACCTGGAACAGCCTTCCACCTACTTCTAAGCAATCATTCATTCTATGACAGGAATGTCACCGAATCTCCTTCACAAGCAAGATGACAGGAATAACATCTCATTTATTCATTAAACTAAGGAGGGGCCCCTATAAACATGAAAGTGGGCTTTCAGTGATCCTGCTGCTGGCAAATTGTGACAAGGCCCTGCAGAATGATTTGGGAGAGGGTGACATTAGGGTTAACCAATTTTGATCTACTTTTTTAATAGAATTTATGAATACAATGCAACGACTATATTAACATATAAAAAAGAAAACCACAGACTGCAAAATTAAACACCATTAGTAGTAGTGTAGATAGCATCATGTGATAAAAGATGGAGAGTGACAAAATTTGGGTCCAGTGCACATCTTTAAAGTTGCTTATTATAGACCTGGATTTTAACAAATACCTGAGTATGAGAGATGTGGAAGTAAAGCAAGATATTAGCTAGAATGAGGGGTACATGTCATTGCTAGTAATTAAATATAAGACAGAGAAAGATAGAGTTTTGGGCACAAGAAAATATAATTTGTAGTACAAGTTTACATACAAAATTAAAAAAGAATATATCCTTTTTACCCAGAAGTCATAATATTCCCTTATGATCTCTACAGGATTTGATCAATTTATACACTCTATGTATACATACGGGGTTCAGGTGATATATTTCAAAATATGACTTAATCTTGGAGGAAACATGAAGTGAACCAAGGAACATCTTTCCTCCAAGATTAAGTCATATTTTGAATTATATCACCTGAACCCCATATGTATACATAGAGAACTTTTTATTGACCTATCACTACCCCTGAGGAAGCCCACTATGGCAAAACCCATAGGGTACTACGGTTGATATGAAAGGGTTCATACCTACTTAACCATTGTATGGTGATGTATATTTGTTTAATATTAGCTGGAACCTGTATAGTGCCACAGCAGGCCTTAACAAAACTTTGTATGTATCGGAAGAAACTATTGTGACATACAGATAAAAGGTTGTAATTATTTTTTTTTGTAACTCTGTGTGAAAATTGATCAAATCCTGTAGAGATCGTAAGGGAATATTATGACTTATGTGTAAAAAGGATATAATTCTTTTATAATTTTGTATGTAAACTTGTACTACAAATTATATTTTCTTGTGCCGAAAACTCTATCTTTCTCTGTCTTTTATTTAATTACCAGTATATAAACCAGAGTTAGGCACAATGGAAATATAGAGATATCCAGGACATACTACTCTAATGATATAAAAAATACATGTCACTGCTAACATTTACTATATTCAGTTTGTTTTAGTTGATGACCACTCACAAGTATCACAGAACCATTGATGGTCATAGGTAGGTCCTCATATTTACAGTAGTATACATAACCTTGGATTGAACTACCCCTTAACTGCTAGAATTAAATGCCTGTTTTGGTGTAGGAGTAACAAAAAAAGCACATTTACTTACCATATTTCCACACTCCTGCAGGTTTCCCCACTTTACTATTCATCAACCCCCTTCATAAGCAACATCTTTGTAAATGAGGACCACTGGATGGAAGAAGAACACTACCGGCCATGGGAGTGAGGGCTATGATAAGGAAGTGCTTTTTATGTTCCTCCTTGACCTAAATTTTTACCTTAAAGGGTGGCCATAGTCCTCTTGCAGGGGTATGTTTGTGGATTTTTCATGGAGTTTAGCATGAAAAACCATGAGTAATAACGTTGTAGTTCCAGATGGCTCAGAAAACATTGGTCTGATACACTGCTGCTCAGAGTGTTGCTCATTAGAGTACTTCACTGGAAGTGTGTAGGACATCACTGGAGACTCAAACCACTGTGTTTGGCATGAATGGAGAAGCTCCGGTCTCCAACATGCTGCCATGCAGGACAGCATTCTATAGTTTTACGGACTAATCAATATTAATACAACAAAAAAAATCTGTATTCTTTTTTGTTATGAAGGATGACTGCATACTAGAGATAAAAACCAATACTTCAAATGGGCTTTCCTTGCCAAAAGAAATGTATTGTTTTTTTCATTCACTCTTGTGATTCACACACAATTGTAAATACACAAGGAATATCACTTTCTTCCTGGGACACCTCCCTTTTTGTTGGAAAGTAAAATGATGATAATCCATTTTCCAAGAAGTAGACTTTGGTGTTTGCACCAAAGACATTGGAGTTTGCAAAGATGAATTAGGAAAACAGAAGTGTAAATTTCCTGGCTATGGAGTGGTAAACGAAACCCAAGACTGGTGAAAAAGACTTACAAATTCTTTGATAAATAAAACAATTTAAAATATGTATGCCAACTGCCTTGCTCTAAAAGTTCTACCATAGGTCAACCTTGCACATTCAGAGATTTCACACTATACAGTACATGCATAATTCAACAGGGTATAAAGAATAGTATTAGGACACTGTAGAAAATTGTAGAGATCAAGCAGGTTGCAAAGTTGCATTTAAAATTATATTTATCTTTACTTATACAGAAGAAAGGAATAGAGATAACCTCAAGCTCCTGACCATCCTATAGACAGTTACAGTAGTGACACATCCCAACATACAAACAATAATGGTTATATGTGTTGAATGAAAAAAACTGTATTCTAAATGTCTGATCATGAGCTAACAAATAATTAGATTCACCTTCAGTGTCAGCTGTCAGCTAAGAACTTAAAACACTGGATAAAGCTTACCTCTCTGAAAGCGAAAAGCCAACACAGTCAATGTTATTACAATGAGCCTGATAAACAAAGAGAAAACACAAAGTGTTAGTGTTAGTGTCATGACCCACTATACAAACAAACTAGCTGATTCTTTTCAAGATAGTAAGCTGTAAATGTGCATAACATAACAGATCTATGGTGTATTTGCTGTTTAAGTAGGTCATCAATGATACTAGTAGTAGTGTAAAACTGTCAATAGATATAGGCGCTCTTCAGTGTCTCCTGAAGAATCAGATATTCATCATCAGAATTACTGCCTTATAGATACACCCCTATATTTTGTTCTCCACACTGAATAGAAAAGCCTGCCCTCTGCCAACCTACTTTCGAAAGGGGTCTTGGTCCTCCTATGCAGAGGTAATGGTCTCCCAGCAGAGGACCTACATATCCTATGCTGGCTCAGAGTTAGAGTTTACTAATCAACAAGGAACATAATCTTTGCAAACAGCAAGAGAGTGACCATGGCTTCCAAAATTATACCAAGGAGACAAACTTTCTACTCTGGATGTGGCTGCATTCTAAAAAAAAAAAAAAAAAAAAAAAAAAAAAAAAGTTTCTATATAAATTAAAAAACAAAAAACAGGGAGGTATGGTGGCCAAAGCTGTAAACCTCTATCTCACTTTTTGCAGGTTACTATATTGACTATATAGAAAAAAAAGGAATATATGATTAGCAGCCACCAAAACTGCTACAGAGGGAGAAAGCAACTTGTAGCATATATGGGAATATAAAAGGACTACCGGAAACCAGAATATGGAACACTTAAAATCAACATTTCTAATCTGTATCTTGTAACAGTATTGAAACACTTTAAGGAAGAAAAAACATAATACATATACATTTTTGTTTAGCCAGATAACTCAAAAAAAAAAACAAACAAAAGCCACGCGCAAAAGAGCACCTAATAATCTTCTACAGTGTTCCAAACCCTAAGATGGAAAAACATTATAAACACAATCAGACAAGAATGACCCAGAATTATTTATGTGATGGGCTGTAAACTTTATTTCATCATATAAGATATATGAAAATTCAATATTTTCTTCCCTTTTCCTCTGGGGTGAATACATCAATAATAGAGCATAGTAGCCACTCCAGTGCTGCAGGGATCACTGATTATTAGATATCTTAAATATCAAACTTTTAATGCTAACCTGCTGGAGCTTTAGCAATGGAACATTTAATCACTGTGAAAAAGAAATAGAAGAAATCCAGCAAGGAGGGGGAGTTTATAATGAAAAGTAACAAAAATGCTGCAGCACTTTCCTGCTAGTGCAGCCATGTGTGAAAATGAAAATCTTAAAAGCCCCAGGCTATATTTACAGGTCATTGCAAAACTCTATCACAAAGCTTTCCTCTTAACACACTGTACTAAGAAAACTTAAACAATTAGTATTAGCATGAGAGCAAACCACAGTTGATTTGGCAGAAAAGTTAATTGTTTTTATCCACCCGCTTAACAGAGTAATTTTGTCTCAGCAAACATCAATACCAAATCATTTCCCGCTTCTTCCTGGCCGCTTTCTAGACTGCGCTCTGGCCTCTATCTGTGCATTGCACTGAGAGCTCTGCTAATTGGAAATTGACATTTTCAGTGTAGCAATTGACATCCAAATCTGTAAATTCCCACAGTATTTAAAAAAAAAAAAACATTCTAAGGCGCTCGAAATGTTACATTGCCTTACTGTGTTCCAATAGATAAAACATACTTCCCGAAATTAAGATTGTGCCTGGAGAGGCCCTATAATCTGGTTTTCAGCAAATACATTTGAAAGCATTAAAGTATAAAGTTGGGACTGCTTATGTGTTTAGACACAAGGATAGTGAACGGTTGTAATAAAATGTGGCCAGCCAAAACAAAAAGCAATAATGTAGGAGATGATTGATTTCAGATTCTTTTTTGTAATGTTTTATGTTAAGATATAGTTTATTTCACAATATTACATATGTGCATTCATGTGTACATGAGCCATATCATTTATCCTCATAAATTGGCTAAATAGCCTAATCTTTATGCATGTATGGCTGGAGAGCTACAGGACTGAAAGCTGTTAAATTCTCCTGGGTTATATCCCAATCTATAATGGTTAAATCAGGCTAACCTTCCTAATCTCATGTATTTTTATAGTTATGCCATTTTCCATAGTCTATAAATCTAATGTTAACCTACCAGTAATTTTTTTTTAGGAAAAGTGAATTGCCTGGAGGAAAGCCACACAAACATGGGGTGAACATACACATTTCATGCAGTGTCCTGGGGAATATTTGAACTCTGCTACAAGACCAGAATCCCAGCCACCAAACCACTGTAATTCACCCTGCCTGTACCTGACAATACAGAGGCCATTTTTTCTGGAATCCCAAACTTCAATCTTATTAATTTAAATCAATATAAATCCACCTAAAATTAAACAGACATGCACATTCAGTCTAAAATTAAACATATTGTTCGACCCCCCAAGTTCAGAACAAACACCTACCTCACATGGTCACTCCAGTACATTTTCCGCAAAAGCCAAGTTTTGGTGTAAAATTCTTCTTAAACTGATTAGTAACGCACAAAGCCAACTGAAGAAAAATGTTCTTGTACTGTTATCCGAGACTGAAAGGCTAATCCATGTTCACAGAGGGTTTTAGAATTAACAAATCCTGCACAACAGAAAATACCAGCAGCTTCTTCCTTTTCTCCATAACAAACAGAAACAAGAAGTTTACAAAAGCCTCCAGGTACTCATCAGTACGGTCCTTGATCAAAAAGAGAACCAAGTGTGTTCCCTTCATGGCATGCTCCTCCCAACATAAAATTAGCAAGAGGTGGAGAAGGCCACACAGGGTTCCTGATCTGTTTATACTACGTAAACAGACTGGCCCCAATCTCCACTTAGCAAGTGATATACAGCAGATAACTAAAGGGGGGATTCGAACATTTTTAAACATGTGTGTTAAATAAAGGGTTTTAACGGAGTTGTTCTAATAATATTATTAAAAATAATATTATTACTATTGCCTAATATTATTATTACTTTATTTTATCATGCTGCTTTCCAATTCTTTTAGAGGTGTTATGTTTATTTCAATGTACGTATAGAGGCAATATGGATAGTTGACATAATTAAAAGTGAGTAAATTATGTAAAAAAAATAAAGGAAAAACGCACAGTGTATGCTCAGGGTATTACAAGGAGCATGTGTAGATTTGCACTTGACCATTAAAGGCACACAACATATATAAAAAAAATATTAAATGCAAAAATCAATGTAGGATAGTAGATGAATGCATTGCTTGTTAATCACTTTTGATTTAACTATAAACCATGCAATAACTCACATTAACCTTAAAGGTTGTATTGTATCTTTGTATTATGTGTATAGTCTCCAACCTGGTCATTCTCTGGTAAATGAAGCATTAAACTAATTTCTTTACAACAGCCCTCAAGAGGCCCAGCTGACTACTTTTAATGGAAAAGGCAGTCAGACAGGTTGGGAAACCTTGTCTGATCACTATTATTTCCAAATTACCACCAGATAAGCTGGCACCAGATCTGTGCTTCCTCTCTCCCCCTCTCTGTGCCTAAGTAAGAACACACACACACACACACACACACACACACACACAACACATTTTTATAAATTATTTTCAGCCTTTATTAGTCTTTTTAGCGTGGGGTAACCCCTTGAAATAACTTTCGGGTTTTCCGAGAACCCCTGCTATAATTACAATATTCACAGCTCACAGAACAATGCCTCATACAATGTTGGCCAGTAGGTAGAATTCCAACCTTGTAGATAGCCATAAAGATCATTAATGTCAGTGGTACCTGAACTGAGAGACACAAATTGCTCATTGCTTAAGGAACCCCTAGCAACCTCTGGAGGAACCCTAGGGTTCCACAGAACCCTGGTTGAGAAATACCATTCTGGATGCTGTACCTTTCTTATGGCAAGACTTTCCATTCCAAAGAAATAGTGTACTACCCTCCTTATTCAAAACTTTAGCTTTAAGCACCAGAAAATTATTTCTAATTGATTTCAGTGCAAGGAGCTTTAACTGAGCAAAATTGGTACAGTTTAGAAATGGCAGATATCTCACTATGTATGTGTCTTTCATTGGAATACCAGCCTGTCTATCGGCCTCACACTTAAACAACATATGCAGACTTAATATTTGCCACTGGTGGTGATCATTCCGGAAACATGAAAAAGAACAAGGCCCGTATGGACGGTGCTTTTCTGGTTAAATGACTTGTACTATGAAAATCTTGCTTGTGTACAGGGCTTTGAAGAGCAGGCTACATAGACCTATTAGATGCTGAAGAGTGTACACTTTGCTCATAGTATTGGGTATCTATACACTTGCTTGCAACCAGCATAAAAAGGCAAATAATTCTTTGGATCATTGTGTAAAAAATGATTGGCTATTACAGTAATGAAATTAAAATTCTAAGAGCTAATCTTAAATCCGTACCATAATGAATTCTAACACAGTATTTACATCAAGTTGTGCTGCTTTCAGAAAATTTAGGCTGCCATCTGTTCATTTTCTTTATAGATCTTAAAATCCCAGCAACAGATTATTGAACTCATTGGCTTGTAGACATGGTTAACTTCTGTGCATGTTTTCAAGACAGATTTTTCAACACATGGTTGAAGAATGTATAATAACATAAGGCTGGTTCATGTAATCACTTATCTTGCAAAAGGCATGAAGCGGATTACCCTGGTAGCACATATTCCTGTTGATTGTAGGACTTTGCTAGAGAAATGCAAACTACAATCCAGCACAAAGGAAGATTCTAGCTATAAAATAAATATGAATTTAGCAAAGCCAGCCAAGAAAAATTCTTACTGATTTGTACATTTTTTTTTATTCTTAACCATAGAAACTAATTTGATACAGTTACAGTATAGCACCAACCTAAGCGGCTTCCACCATAGGTTTGGTTAACTAAAAAAGTAGAGTTTTCAACTTTGCAAAGTTCATTTTTTCATTAACTTAGATGTTTGGAGTCAGAACAACTTTATCTCCATCACTAATTATTTGTCTTGCACATGTGTATTCTTACAATGTTAGGTTTCAATTGGCTTTTAGAGCATGCCTCACTTTTTTAATAAATTAACCTTCATATGCTGGAGTCAACAGGCAAAGATGAGAGAATGGATCCAGCTAGTTCAATAACTGAACTTTTGTGGGCTAATTTGCAAATATCTCTTAGCTTCACTATAGAAATCATTTTTTTTTTCAAAGCATGCATTCTTCATGCAGCCCAAGCACGCAGACTTGGGTTATCTCTATAGCAAGAGGGAATTCAAATTCAAATCCCATTCAAAATGTAATCCTATAGGGTTTTGCCTTATGCCAAGTCTACCTACTTAAAAACTGTGTCTAAAGGTAACCTTGGAAGACTTGTTATTCCAGTACTATAGTACTGAAGTAAGAAGTTTATTAATTCTGGAAGACTGTGTATACCCTTAGGAAGGAGGTGGAAATTTTGTTTTGTGACTTTTTTCATTCATTTTTTTGAAATCACTGTTTCTGTGTTCCTATAAATTGGTATGTTGTCAATTACAAGGTGGGATCAATAGGTATAAATTTTATTCCAAGATACCATACACTCTAATGGTATATTGAATCCCTATTAGATTTATGAATTTAGTGACCAGGCTAAAATCTGCATAAACAAAAATATTTGAGGAACTTTGCTCCAATAAATGTATCCCTTCATGACAGTGCACAACAGATACATTTCCAAGAAATCATGGAGGCTGTCATTACTGCTCATTCTTGAAGAACTAGTTACCTCTTTCTCTTACTTTTATTCTTTCTGCCTATTTAAACCATAAATAAAGACTGTGCCTGATTTAATAAAGCTCTCCAAGGCTGGAAAGGATACACTTTTGTCAGTAAACCTGAGTGATCCAAAAACATGGAAGAGATCTGGTCCAGGATTGAAAACATTTGCTATTAAATAGCAAATTACTTTAGGAAATCCAATCCAGGTTTGCTGGATCACCCAGGTTTACTGATAAAAGTGTATCCTCTCCAACTTTGGAGAGCTATAATAAATAAGGCCCAATATCATCATATTTATGCAACTTAAAATGGTGGTGCTGTTTGCATTTAGGAGTCTGAGATGGGATTTGCATTTGCATTTAGGAGTCTGTGATGTGATGAAGGGCTACGCAATCATAACTGGCATGTAGAGAAATATTTTCAAACACTTCAGTATTACTCTAAGACTGAAAAATGGAAACATAAAAGAAGTGTTACCAGTGAGAGTTTCTAGCATGTATGCTGCATTATGATTTTTCCATTTACAGTGTTTGGTTCTTAGTGAACAATAGTGAAATTTGAGAGTAAAAGGAAAAAAATTCTAATACAGAAATAAGATAAGAATTAAGATAAGAAATAAGAAGAATTTATTCAAAATTTTCCTTTACCACTTATTATAGTTGCCCAGCAGCTGGGATGAGGAGTAGTTAGAATACTAAAATATAATTGGTAATGCTCCCCCTAACCCCCTCCCCCCCCCCCATGGTGAGCAAAAGGAGGTCAAGCACAGACCCTATCTGATAAGTGCCCAATACTTCCTGGTCATGGATTGCCTGTATCCTCTGTCTCTTGTGCACTTGCAGTGACCATTGACAAAGCTCATCATTGTAAAGAGCCAACATTATAAGTAAGAGGAAAGAGAGACTGTACAAGTTTTTTTACTAATAGGTATTGCCAAAGCAAACTCAAAGTATGTTCTGCAGTGCTGTCTCTTTAGATGACCTACAACTTTCTGGGATATATTAAACATTTGTTATATATAGAATTGTTAGCATACATTGTATGTAGAATTAGGATTGTATTTTAGTTCTACAGTAAAACCAGATATAAAACAACAGTTTAAACATAACATAACATAAACTTGAATTAGAAAGCAAAAAGATTAATCAAGCATTCTCCAGAGCTATAATCTCAGTTCCTGCAATGATACATATTCACCCATCATGTATACAACCAAATACATGTCAGGAATCTTCAAATATATTCTTGGTCTGGGTTTGTAATTTTTGAGCCCATGACAGCCCTGATGTTTTTTTTTTTTTTTAATAAAAAGGAAACAATAGCAGGAACTATATATATGTACTGTAAAGGGTTTCCTTTAATAACAAAGAACGATTTGAAGCATGACATAATATTTCATTAAAAATCATCCACATGGGAAATGTTTGATCTTTTTTTTCAGTTTTTTCTCCTTTCACAATTTTAAACATTCATCAGGAAGTGTTGCGGTAGAAACATAAGTGATAATTCCAAGATCTCTATGAAGTTTACTTGCCTTACTCAATGTTTTACGCAGGCCTGAGCAATAGAGCAGAACCAAAATGACTATTAGTGAGTCACATTTGGTAACCAGGAGAGTAAAACAACCCATTGTCAATAGAGGGGTTGACATTCTTTTTTCAATAGATCTTTCCTATAAAATATATTTTTAAATGTATTCAGGCTAAAAGTCCTTTTTCATCTTCTTTCATGTGCCAGAAGTGATTCAATACGAGGATACAAGCAATATCAAAATCGGTGTTGTGAACTACACATGGGACCATTTGTTAGAGAGTTGAAGTCAGCCGTAGGGAGTCAGAGAGTTGGGAAGTCATAAAGCAGTTGATGGATGTTTATGACTGGGGGTTTTCTGTCTGTTCCTTTCTCCCTCTGTTTAAATAAGTAAATACACTGGTCTGAGCAAAATAGTACAGATGTGCTGTTGCTAGGATCCTATGTTTGATGAGCAGGAATATAAGTCACAGTAAGCTAATAAATACATTTGTCCTCATCAGCCTTTGGGTGAAATGCAGCTCCCATTTCAAATCTTCTTTCTATAGATTCTACATTACCAATTCTATTATTATTAATTTGGAAGAGGTTTAATTACATTAGTTTTTATCTTTTTACTAGGAAATGAAAAACAAATATTTTACTTAAATTTTTTATGCAAATAGCACAATATAGTTTGTGCCCAGCCAAAACCCCATCAGAATTTTTATTCTTATGTGGGGACTATGTTAAATTTATTTTACCCACTGTCATGTCATGAATTCATTGGATAACAGATTTGTATAGCTGTGTATAGCTTTAGCCATTGTGTCACTGTGACAGTAAATGAGGGGATATTTTTCTAACAGAGCTGGATAGCATTAAAGCAGAAGAAAAGTTCCACATTAAAAATTTGGGATCATGCAGGGGTTTATTGCAGAAAGGGACAGGTGATGTCCCTTCTGCAGTAAGCATTCTTACCTGCCTGATAACCTCCCTTCCATTGCTGGGACTGAATGAATATCCGTAAGTAGTCACCCCTGCCTGGTTAATAAGGTTTGGCCAAAATTGATGGAAACAAGGAAGAAAATAAGGGAGAAAATGGTGGTGCCCTGCAACAGAATGGGGACAGGTGAGTATACCAGTCTATCGTTCTCTGTTCAAAACCAGAAAAATGTTTTGGCTGGATGAAGAATTTATTAACGTTTCGTATATCCTCACTTTATCAGAGGGTGGAAAAAGTTATGTTCCCAAACCCTAAAAAGACTGAAGATATATCCCAGTTCATTGATAAAGCTGCATTTATAAAAATATTTTATTTTGAACGAGTCAAAATGTTTACAAATCTCATTGCTCACAACCTTAGTGGGTAAAATGAGGACACATTGACTTCTTACTGTTTTAAAGTCAGTTGACAATGACAGTACATCTTGCCGTATTACAATTCTGGCAAAACTTCCTATGAACTGAACTATTTCTAAAATGAGATCATTTTGGTAAAATTCTTTGCTTACCCTTAATAGTAAATACTAAAATGTCATTATTATCATCATTATTATCTTGTATTTATATAGTAGTGACATCTTACATAGCACTTTATAAAGTCCATAGTCACAGCATTAACTGTTCTTTAGAAGACATTCATTTTTTGCAGAGAAACCAGTTGACCTGTATATTTTTAGGAACCGCCTGCAAACAAAACAACTTCATACAGATGATGTCCTGGCTCAGATTTGAACCACAGTGATGCTGTCAATCTTGTTGAGCTGTTCAGATAAGGATCTGAACTTTGCTTCTTTTCTATGAAGTAGACGTCATAGTAGCTTGAAACCTGGTGAGTTACTTTTATCTGTTCTGTTTCTTGTGCTTCATTGCCATAAAGCTGTGTTTTTGCTAGCTTTAGATAAGATGGTGAGTCAGCTTGTAATATAGGTGGCAGCCTTTTGAGAACTGTATCCTGCTGTGCATGTACAAGCATACACAGATAGCCTGTCATCATTCAGAAATAATGATACTAGCAAAAACACAAGAATCAATGCCTTTACTGCTTAAAACTAATTACCATTTGAAGAATACTTTTAGAAGATTTTCCCTTTTTTTGGCGACTGCAACCTATTAAGTGGATATATTAATTTATCATAGAACCTTAATTATTGTCTTGTAAATTAGAACTGTAATAAAACTAATAGAAATTAGGTTTAGGTGTACATTCTGCAGCAGATATTTCACAGATGAAATCTACAAAACAGAAATATATGTTCACTGAGCCAGCTTCATAACTTTTATAGGAATTAATAGTTCATATGCATGTCTGCAGTTGTATAACAATTAATTGAATTTTGCATACAATTGTTAATTCTACTGTACATTTTCTCAGTGTCTAATTCATTGTTGGCAAGATTTTGGAAAATGCAATTTGTATATAAATGCTAAAAACAAGTCAGTATATAACACCATAACATAGTAGTTACAACGAGTTAACTTGGTACATTTGCTTGAATTTTATTCTTTGTTTAATGATCACTCCTGTACCTTGAAAAAAAGGACAGTAGAAGTAGAATATAAATAGAAGTCTTTACTGTTATTTCAAAGAGTCACAGAGTGCAATACTTGACTTTTTCCTCCTGAGGTTTTGGATTCCTAGCTTTGTAAAAATGCATAATATTAGAACATTTTATTGATTAGTAGGTTTTTAATAATGCTATGTTAAAATGTTTAAAACTATTTAAAAATCATGTGTGTTGAAATGCTTAACAATTATTCAATCATTTTTCTAAATTTTAAAGTTACCTCTTTAGTAGTGCAATAAGGATATATTCAATCATATCCAAAGTCCAAATGAAGATGGTTAAGAGTACCAAATCAACTTATAAATTATTTATTTATCACTCTACCTGTAATATAATTAAACTGATTAAATTACCAACCATCTATGACTTATCATAAATATAACTATAGTTCTGCTTTAAGGAGCAGAAAATGTACAAAGTGGGGTTAAGCTGCATCAAGTGCTCGAAAAAAAAGAAACTCCGTTTCACATGATTGGGTATTGAAGTTAAACTTGGCTTCACCCTATTTACCTAACTAAGTGAAACCTATGAGAAATGAGACTTCCATTGTTTTCTTAATATTCTATGGTAAAATCTTTCATATGTAGATATATATATGTCTCATGTACATTTTTTGTATACCTAATTGTTTTGGCAAATAATTTGTTGCTTACACAAGCCTGTTCATTTTACATGAAACATAAGGTATATTAGCTCTGAACACAGATGTGTGAAAGAAGATGTAGATCCTCATTCATCCTGGATTTGTCCTGCTTTTTCCAGCATGGAAACAAAATGTGTGCCGAGTGTAAACTGATCAATGGGATCTCAGCCAGTGGTCAATAAAAGGAAAGCCAACATCACAATAGCAGCCACAGACAGTCAAATCCTTACAAGTTAAGTTGTCCCATAATGCTAAGTTCATTGTAAGAAATTATCCTTTTTTTCTTTTTATTTACAGGAGTATTACATAAAGAGGCTTATAGGATGATACCAGAATTGTTTAATTATTTGCCTGTATGGATTAGTCAAACCCAGCTAGCTTCAAATTACATTGTGCTGAAATGGCTGCAAGGAATGCATTTTGCAGAAAAGATACTTTAAATCCCTCTTAGATGGCTCTCTGTGTTCCATGATAGCACTTTCTTTATTTAAATCAGCCACATGTTAATCTGTGATATGCATGTGTAAACCAAAGCAGCTATAGTATCAAAGGTATTATGTTTTAGTATCAAAGGTATTATGTTTTTTTATTGTGCTTTTGAAATTTACAGAAATGCCAACATTAATAAGGGCCATGTGACAGGATCTCCGGGTACAGGCACTTATTATAAAATAAATTATATATTACCATAATATTCAGTCTTATATAGTAGCTTTCCAGTTTGGCCATTCAATATTTGCCACCAGTAATTTGATAGTGGCTACTATTAGGCATACATTGTCAAAATATGATTATCCTGCCCTTACAGCTGTTTTTTTTTTTATTAAATATTCATGAATCTGTGCATTAGATGGTTCACCTTGTGAGCTGTCAAAAATTGAAATAAGCCCCTGGCATGTTAAAAGTATTGTACATTTGGCTATCTAAGGCATACATGAACCAGCTACAAGAGTCATTCTTGGTTTAATGCAATAATGCCATTTATTTCTGTAATAAAAAAAAAAATGATCATTTGGCCTCAGAAGGTATGCAGCTGATCATCGTGTGATGGACCCAAATCATACACCTCCTGCCTATTATGCAGAGGCAGTCATATATCAATAGGTTGGAAATGCAGCTTATGGGAATGTTGCAGGTCAGTTTGTCAATGAAAAGGATTTTTTGTCCTTTTTGTTTTTTAATGTTCAGACAAGATAATTTAGGTGACGAATTGCGCCCACTCTTGTCTACTTTATTTCAGAGACAAGGGGCCCATAGCTGTATAGTTTGCTCATTCTGCTTGGCCACCTATAGTGCCAACATATTACACAGCACTTTACAAAGTCCATAGTCATATCACTAACTGTCCCTCAATTATCCCTGCCATAGTCATGTCAACACAGTTTAAGGCCAATTTGGGGGGAAGCCAATTAACCTAACTGCATGTTCGGTATGTGGGAGGAAACCAGAGTGCCCGGAGGAAACACACGCAAACATGTGGAGAACATACAAACTTCTTGTAGATGGTGGTGCCCTGGCAAACTTGGGACCCAGCACTGCAAAGGTGAGCTTTACTTTACTCTTTAGTTGACACTATAAAGTGAAGAACATATCTTATAATGTCTAACAGATTTGAATTAATACATTCTTTTTCATAATACTAAACCCTAACAACTTTACATCCGGCAGCCTTATGGAATTGGGGTTTGCGTGGTGTTTAAAATGTTTAATAAGGGGTTATTTTAAGGGTTTATTAACCAAAGATAATTTTACTGTAACATTACTTACTAATATTTATTATTGTTATGTAACAGGCATAGCAGATTAGATACTGATGCCTGTAACATTAGTAATAGCTTTGATGTTGAACTGGCTAGACAATACAGAAGTGTAAATTTTAGTGATATTTTTGACTCAAACACAAACATGTGTCATGTCATTAGTTATTTTGGAAGTTATTACATATACAGTCGGTTTCAAAAAGGCATTTGACGGAGTGGCATGGGATTACATGTTTGAAATATTATGATATGTAAAATTCCAACCTTCTATTAAGTCCTGGTTCCAATTGCCTTATTGTCTTTGAGCCTCAAGGGTTTAATACAGAATAGTACAAGGGTGCCGGCCCATGTCGCCTTTCCTATTAATCTTTACTTTAGAGCCATTTATTAAAATGATTAACATAAATGGGAATATCAGGCCAGATTTAGAGTGGGATACTAAGCTATAGTATGCATCCCATGAAAACCACATACACAAAACATCCACATACCTTTTTAAAAAAGTGCTAACCCTGATTGCAGACCTCAAATTAATCATAAATTGCTTAAATTGGTCATTAGTAAGATGTTGCACTCCACAATAGGGACTACACTAAATAAATTTCATAAACTGAATTCATCCAAAAAGTTCTCTTCCTGCCCTGGTTTGTTTTCATAATTGATATGCAATCCAGAATTCCCACTGGGGCTAACTTAATCATTTCTCTCAATATGGACAGATGATTCCTCTCCAAACTTTCCTAGCAGAAGGCAAAATTATTGAGACTAATCCAATCTAATTTGGTCCAGAAAGGCGCAAGAGTCCCCATGGTGGTTTTAGTTACATAACACACACTGGGCCTCATTTATTAAAGCTCTGGAGAAGCAGGCTGGAGAAAATACCCTTTTAGCAGTGAACCTGGGTGGTCCAGCAAACCTGGAATGGACACGGTCCAGGATTGAAAATATTTGCTAAGAAATAGCAAAATACTTTTATGAAATTCATTTCAGGTTTGCTGGATAACACAGCTTCACTGTGGAAAGTGTAGATTTTTTTCAGCCATTGAAAGCTTTAATAAATCAGGCCTATATTTTGTGGAAATTGGTAGTGCAAGAGACCTATTACAAGGTTCTGACACAGTGGTATGTGACGCTGGACAAACTGCATAAGTGGTACTCAGCTCATCCAGAAAACTTTCTCCTTTAGTTTTTCAATTAGCTGCTTGCTAATTGAAAAACTATTGTGGTTTTTCTTACTGACTCCCATCTACAATTAGTGATTGGGCATCTATAAATACCACCCATTTACATCTACTTAATTCCTATTCTTGGTCCTAGCGATGAATTTACCAGGTACAGTATTTGCCTACATCCCCTGAAAAAGCTCTGAAAGAGTTTTGAAACACATTGGAATTTTTAGAATATAGCTGAACTCTATGGATTACTGTGAACTCATCCTTATACAATTCTCTGAACCCATGTACAAATGATTGTAAATTAATATTTTTTAGTATCCGTTTTTACTGTACACAAATGTATTTTTTCTTACATTACCCTGTTATGAACCACTTTAAACCCCACTTTTATGGAATAGACCAAATCTAAGTTTAACCACTCTTTGCTTCCAATTACAAAAAAAAAAAAAAAAAAGGCATTTTCATTAATAATGATAGAATGCAAGGGCTAAAGTTGAAGAATGTGGTCAACCATAGAAGTGGATAGATTGAGGAGGAGGGAAAAGTTGACTATGGTCATTGAACACCTTTCTTAAAAGTTTTTAGTTGAGTATGTGGGGCAAAAGCCAAACTTAAAAGGGTCAAATAGCAAATTAGAGTTTAGTAGTTCTGTAGAAACCCTTGTAAACCTAGTCTTAGTAAACACTAATCTTTTTTAAACCTCATGCAAATGTAATTTGGAAGCATATTAGAACGATAAATGGGACAGTAGCTAGAGAATAGCTCCATCTACAAAAAAAATGTAAGTAACTATTTCGTGCACAGAGAAGGTAGCAGTAAATTGGATGGGTATAGGATTGATAAGGGAGTCAAATGTAGCAAAGAGGTGTATACTTTACTATAAAAAGCAGGTGTATACTTTAGAATATGTGGGTCTTAATGGACTTGGTTTTGTGCATGTTAATCTTTGTGTGTTGTAGCATTAACAGTAGCAGCACTTAAAGCACCTGAACTCAGTATTTTATTTTTAAAGACGTGACAGCAAACTTTGGGCATGTAGGTAAATGTGAAGGTCAGGTGTCAACAAAAATTTAGTAATATACTGCAGCTAGTTAAAAAACAGCAAATGTATAGTGCCATTTAGTGGTTACCTTTCTTAACACTAAACATTACAAGTAACATTTGTTTTATTTTAGTTTATACTCTTTATTGTCACTCAAAATAAGCCATTTAAATGTTTATATTGTAATACTTTTTTTGTTGAGATAAGATGTTCCTTGCACTGTAACATCTGTACAAGCATTAATGATGTTTTCACCTATCATCTATTGTTTTAATAACTATCTCATTTGCTTTGGTCCACATATTGAACACACACACATACATATATATATAGTGAGAACACCCATAGCAATGGGGGGTGTTTCAAACAGGAAACTGGGCCAGCAGGTTATCCATGCAACAAAAGTTTTTATTCATTGTTACTATTTACACACAAAACCAGGCAAAACAAAAACAAACACTCCCTCAGCCCTATTACTGTGGATGGAGACTTATCTCTTCTCTCATCATCTCTACATATCTACTACCTGTCCACTTGACCCAATTCCCTCTGATCTACTCCGTGCCCATTCCTCCACCCTGGCCCCTGCCCTAACCAAACTATTTACCCTCTCCCTTTCTACTGGTGCGGCTCAGCTTTCAAACATGCCATAATTCTCCCTATCCTAAAAAAACATCACTGGACCCCTCCCATCTCCCTTCTCCCATATGTCTTCAAACTTCTTGAATGCCTTGTCTACAAAAGACTCACCGATTACCTGAGCACCAACTCTCTCCTTGACCCCCTCCAGTCTGGTTTTAGAGCTGCCCATTCCACTGAACCAGCCCTTACTAAAGTGGCCAATGACCTCATCAGAGCTAAGTCTCAAGGCAACTTTTCCCTGCTCCTTCTCCTTGATCTTTCCTCTGCTTTTGACACTGTTGATCACCCCCTACTAATACAAATCATGCGCTCCATTGGCATCAGTGACACTGCTCTCTTGGTTTGCTCCCTTTCTGTCTGGCCGCTCCTTTCAAGTTTCTTTCAATGGTAACTCCTCCTCCCCCACTCTCCTCCCTGTTGGTGTTCCCCAAGGGTCAGTCCTTGGACCGATTCTCTTTTCTCTGTACACCTCCTTTCTCGGTAGTCTCATATCCTCTTTTGGCTTACAGTACCATCTGTATGCTGATGACACTCAAATCTATCTGTCCACCCCTGACCTGTCTCCCTTAAGCTACGTACACACTTCCAATTATTATCGTTGGAAAACCAACGACGAACGATCCTGAACGATATCTGCGAACGATCGTATAGCACCGATCCTGCACATAGAGATAACGACACGATCGTTCGTAGATATTGTACACACAATAGATACGATCGTTTGAGCGATAGAGGAACTATGTGCACGACAGGAAAGTGAACGAACGTTCGTTCATTACGCATGCTCAGACCATGGACGATCAACGAACGATCGTACACACGAACGATGTTCAACGATCGTCGTCCAATCCGATCCGCCGGTCCGGTCGTTCGTTCGTTTCCAACGACTTTCCTCGTTCGTCGGCGTCGTTGGTTACTTTTTTTACGAACGATTTTTGCCCAATCGATCGTTCGTCGTTCGTTCGTCGTTCGTTTTGAACGATAAAAATTGGAAGTGTGTACGCACCTTTAGTCCTGGATAAGGTCTCATGCTGCCTGTCAGCCATCTCATCATGGATGTCTGACCGATTTTTGAAACTCAACCTAGATAAAACAGAATTTATCATCATCCCCCCCTCAAATTCCAAATCTCCCCCTGACATACATCTAACTGTTAACAACACTGTTATTCGGCCCTCCCCTCAGGCACGTTGTCTTGCTGTCACCTTTGACTTGGCCCTCTCATTTATCCCCCATATTCAGAACATTTCCAGGTCCTGTCACTTTTACCTGTGCAACATCTCCAAAATCTGCCCCTACCTGTCCCCTGAGACCACCAAACTCCTGGTACATGCTCTTAACTCTCGTCTGGACTACTGTAACCTCCTCCTCTCTGGTATTCCAATAACCCGACTCTCTCCTCCACAATCTATTATGAATGCTGCATTCATCCTTCCTACCGCTCCTCTTCCGCTGCATCTCTTTGCAGATCTCTACACTGGCTTCCATTTCACCTTAGAATCAAATTCAAGCTCCTATGCTTTGCCTTTAAATCTCTCCAGTTATTGTCCCACTTACATTTCTGACCGGGTAAAAAATTATTCCCCCAGCCGCTCTCTCCGCTCCTCCAACAACCTACTAATGACTTCCTCACTCATAACCTCATCACACACATGGATACAAGACTTCTCCATAGCTGCACCAACTCTCTGGAATGGTCTTCCTTATCCTATTTGGCTTGTTCCTACATTCTGTTCATTTAAAAGAGCACTCAAAACCCATTTTTTCAAACTTGCCTGTCTTCTTCTGTTATTTGAAACCGTTAATACTACCCACCACTACATATCTCCCATCCTATTGTGTGTAAATCCCCCACCTACTAGATTGTAAGCTCTTCAGGGCTGGGTCCTCTCCTCCTGTATCACTGTCTGTATTAGTCTGTCATTTGCAACCCCTATTTAATGTACAGTCCTGCGTAATATGTTGGCACTATATATAAATCCTGTTTAGTAATATTAATAAACAGAAAAAATAAAGCCTGGCCACTTGGCCTCTAACTCACTGTTAGATCCCTTTACTAACAATCGAGCCCAACCTAGTGCTGTGCAAAACTAAGGCCCTAACCATACAACTTTTCCAACAAAGTCTGTACTCACAGTTCGCCATGGACCTCCTCCCAGCTCACCAGCCAAGACAGAGTCACAGGAATAAGCTGTCTGGGAGTTTATATCCACAGCCTAATTTCCAGGATGCATTTCAGCTGAGACAGTTACACCTGATCATACCCAGGCCTCTTTAGCTCCCCCACCTGGCCAAGAAACTCATTGTCATTCAGCCTGGTACTTCAACCCCACCTTCAGGTCTAAAAAAAAAAGTGACTAAACAGAAAAATACTCTGTGTATAACCTGTATCTGGGCACACCCTGTGATTTCTTTGGCCAGCCGTTACATACCCCCCACCCCTTCATGTTTAAACCTTAGGGTTGCCAAGTTGGTATGAAGCCGAGATCAGGAGCATTCAGAATGATGTGGCGGTAGGCTGCCATTGAAGACCTCAGTCTTCCCTTTTCTAGGTCAAAACACAAAAAAAAAAAGTAAATATAAGTAAGTAAGTATAAGTTCTTTTTTGAGACCCGGTCCTCTGGACCAATTTGTCTCTGGCATCTTTAAGCGTCTTTTCTTTAGTTTCTTCCAGATCCTCACTGTACTACTAAACATCATCCTTTAGCTCCATCAGTTCTTCCTTCTCCTTTGTTAGTAACTTCTTCTGCTCTTTCAGCTTAGTGCAGGTATCACTCAGAATGTCAATTTCCTCCTTTGTTAACTCTTCACCCAGTTCTTGCTTTATCTTTACTACTTTGTTAAACCTTCTTGCTTGAAGCGTACTTTCTGCTTTCGTCCAGATTATAACAGACTTGGTCATCTCCAAACTGTCATACACTGGTTCCTTGGTCTTATCAACCACTGCAGTTATATTTTGAATCACTGCATCTTTAGCACCAATGACAGCTTCTGAGGCATTAGTTACAATTTTGTCACTTGGCTGATACAAAATTGACAGACTCTCTTAAATCTTATCCAGTCCAATGCCAGCAATTTTGTTTGCTACAGCAAGCTGAGGTTCCAGTTTCTGTATTAATGGCATAACACCATTAACAGCCACTGTGGTGATGGCCCTCACACTTTTCGGTGCCCCACCCTAATGTAAATTTAAATTGCTTTTCATTTTTGTGAGACTTCTGATGTTAAATACGCTAATAACAGTCAGTGAAGACTATATCACAATGAGGACAGTGAACTTTGGCTACATTTTCAGTAGGCTTTTGCAGTATGTGCATTTTCCTGGTTCCACCCTGCGTAAACCGAACATGACAAATGTAGCATTCATATAGCTTGTCCTCAAAACCAGTTCTTATGTGCCTCTGCATGTGTCCATCAAGATTTGAGCGTCTGGGACAATTATAGCTGCACAGCTTACATTGGAAAGTTTTCTTTACACGTTTCTTTTTAATTTTTGTTTCCAAGCACTTTTTCCTCCTTCACTTCTTTTGATGTAGCAACACCTTCCTTAACATGGTCCTGAGCATCCTGTTTATCAGGCACAACAGGGACAGTTCCTTCATTCTTTACTTCACTTAATTTACTAAACTCTTTCTGCACCTTTTTGGAAACAGAGATACTTTCATGAATTTTTTTGTAATCTTCAATCTTTTCTTTCTGAATTTTCCTAGTGTATTATTTGCAGATTTTTCCAACTGTTCTGAAAGTAGAGCCACTCTCTTCTCTATGACTTCAGTAGACTGTGTGAAGTGAGGTATGGCACTATTGTGCTTGCTACGGTACTGGTAGGCCAAGCCCAATTCCAGGTTGCCAACTTCTTCCTCTTTCTCGGTTTTCCCTTTCTCTTTCTCTCTTTATCTTCAGATTCAACATCTCCTTCTTCAGCCACCGTTGGCTCAGCTTCTTCTTCCTGCCCTTCAGGCTGTTCTTTTGTCTCAGCAGAAACAGGATCCTATCCTTTAGCTTGGACTTCAACAAGAGGAAACTTTTCACCAGCCAACACAGGAACACTTTCTTCCTCATCTTTGGTCGTTTGCGCTTCCCAGTCAGCAAAGAAATTCTTCTGCTTGCCCTGTGTAACAATTTTTTCTGGAGGTCCGCATGTGTCTGGTAAGTCTATTTGTGCACTCGTTGGGCCCGCACTGCAGGGGTCACACCCAGACACCTCAAAATTTAAGTTTTAGGCATCACATAACACTTGGCGTCATCTGGGGCCAGGTAAACATACACCTTCTGCTACTCTCCTGTCAAAAATGGTGCCACTATACCCCCCCCCCCCACTGTGCTTAGGGCCAAACCTCTCTCTCCACATTTCTTTCAAATGTGGTCAAAAAAACCTCAGGATCATCATCCACAGTCATTTTTGTCAACAACTGGCTTACCCAAAAAACTGTCGAACGCCCAGCACCACTCTCCGCATCAGCCTGCTCTTGTAAAGATATCTTCTGTTTTAGTGCATCTAATTGTTGTTGGTAGCTCTGTGCTTGTATTTCCAACAATTCCTTGTGGCGGGCCTCCGCTTATTCCAGACCTAACAGCAATTGTTGGTTATTACGCTGTTGCTTGGCATTGGCCTGCTGTTGGTTGGTATTTGCCAAAACAAGCTGTTTTAGTATCTTCTCCATGCTGGCCTTCCAAACACCCACTTAAAAAGCTGCTTGCTACCTCCACCATATGTGAGATCACCTGTACCAATGGGGGGTGTTTCAAACAGGAAACAGGGCCAGCAGGTTATCTGTGCAACAAGGAATTTTATTCACAAATACTATTTACACACAAAAACAGGCAAAAGAAAACAAATAGCAGAAATAAAGCCTGGCCACTTGGCCTCTAACTCACTGTTAGATCCCTTTACTAACTATCCAGCCTAACCTAGTGCTGTGCAGGACTCCATACAGCTTTTCCAACAAAGTCTGTGTCTTTACTCACAGTTCACCATGGCCCTCCTCACAGTTCACCATGGCCCTCCTCACAGTTCACCATGGCCCTCCTCACAGTTCACCATGGCCCTCCACACAGTTCACCATGGCCCTCCACACAGTTCACCATGGCCCTCCTCACAGTTCACCATGGCCCTCCTCACAGTTCACCATGGCCCTCCTCACAGTTCACCATGGCCCTCCTCACAGTTCACCATGGCCC
>NC_092863.1:27701069-27723701 GCF_032062135.1 Pyxicephalus adspersus
TATATATATATATATATATATATATATATGCGTGTGTGTTTGTGTGTGTATTATTATAATTCATCATTATTATTATCACATTCCAACGCTCTTCTATTCTATGTCCTTCATCTTCTAAATCAGTCTCCAGCACTGTTTTCTGTCCTTCTTTTATTGAACCACTTTGCAGCGCTGATTTTTGTCCTTCCTCTTCTGAATCCCTTTCCAGTGCTGTTTTCTGTCCTTCTTCTAAATCACTTTCCGGCGCTGTTTTTGGTCCTTCCTCTTCTAAATCCCTTTCCAGCCCTCTTCTATGTCCTTTGACTTCTGCGTCACTTTCCAAAGCTGTTTTGTTCCCACGCTGTCATATCTTCTGTTCCTCAATGTACTATAAAATTCACCTTGCCTTAAACTATTAATGAAATACAAAATGCAAAAATTAAAAAAGTACAACATTTTTTTTGTAATACAAAAAGAAACACGCCAGGTAAAAAAAAAAAACTGAAAAAAACACACAAAATAAATCAAAAACAACCAAAGTATGAACAATTTTTCAACTACTCCAATCAGGAATGCTGCATCTCTCTTTTGAGAGCCATCAGCTCAGTTTTGCAAACCTCAGCACATCAGTTTTTTTCCTGTGAGAAACTTTTCCTTTGATAGACCTGTTTGGAAAAATAAAAAAACATACTGAGTTTCCAGATCTTGTCCAAGTTGATACATGGACTTCAGTATTTCTGCATGCACAATGTATTAACCACCTGGGCGGTTACCCCGAGCCTGGTTCAGGGTAAGAAAACTTGCTGAAAGCGCTTACCCCGAACCAGATTTGGGTAGCTAAAAATAGAAACAAGCGTTACAGTGCAATCTGATTGTCATACAACATCGTATGACAATCACATTACAACTGAAAAAAACACTTACCTTGTCCCCGCAGTCTTCTCCTGGAGTGTGCAGAAATGATCTCCGGGGTTTCCCGGTGATGTCAGTGCGGGCGGGATTCAATACAAAAGAGCTATATTGAGTACAATACAAAGAAATCTTCATATAATATATATATATAATTATATTATATATATATATATTATATAAGCTACTGTACAGTTACATGTTTCACTATTTTTTTTTTGTTTTTTAAGATTTTTTTTTTTTTACAATGTTTCTTAATTTTTTTTTAATGTCTTTTATTACATTTATTAAATTTTGGACATATTTCGGTGAGTTATGCCTAAGAATATAACGCTTTTTGCATGGAAATGTGGAAAGAATTAGAAAACGCTGAGCGTTCTGATGACGTCGGCGCATGCGCCCATCGACGGGGGTCGTGGCGGGAAATTGAAATATTTTGTATTGGATTCAATACAAAGTCTTGTATCCAATCCAATACAAAATAATACAAACTATATTTATGTGGTTTTGTTTATAGGTATGTGACGTTTTACCACACTAGGGAGGTGTTTTAGAAAAATATAGTACTATACAGTATACCGAATTATTGGATTTTCAGTATTTTCAGTATTTTTGATTTATTTATGCATTCTTGTTTAGGCCGACTTTTCTGTTTTTTTATTAAATTTTATTGATAAAGGTAATTTTTTTTTACATAATTGTGTGTTTCAAACTTTATTATATTCAGGATATCTACTAGACCCTTGTTTGGACCTATTTCAGTAAGTTTCAGGTCTACAATATAAAATAAAAAATTTCATGAAAAACAGTGTACCGCTTTTGGTACAGAAATTCAGACATCAGTGAAACGGGCAGGAGGTTAATACTTACCAGAATTTTTCAGCTGTCCTGTCCTCACAGCGATGCCTGTTTTTCAGGGCGGACCACCGCTTACGGAACTGTTCCTTTGACCACTGTACTGCAAATGCTTCCTCCAACCTGCTCTGCACTGTGCAAAAAATGCAGTCCTTTCTGGAGTTGGGATGTGAATAGAGACCACCCTCCTGCCATCAGTCAGCCCTGTCTAGAATGCTCACCATGCTCTCCATCTCACTGTGGCTCATAGGTGTTGCTCTCCTCTTCTGTGTCTCTCTGTTTGGACTTGGCTGTGGTATGTTTTGTAAAGCTCGCAAACAGGAAATGATGTTGCGGGACAGAAAGTGCAGGGTATTGTGGAGAAAAATTGTGCATTCACTAACAAGGTTTTGTTTGTACAGACCTTTCGGTTTAATTATTTTTCTTTCAAAGTTCATTTGTGGAGCATTTTTAGAAGGTAGGTGTTGGTGCTTTGCCTGTCCTTTTTTGAGTGTGTAGTTAATGTTGAAGGTGACTAATATAACTTTTTAATACTTTGCAGGGATCATGACCTATGATGCTTTCAACAACCCAGACTTCATTTGTGAATTAATTGAAGTCTACAGATCCTATCCCTGTCAGTGGAAGGTGGAGTCTGGAGAGTATTCCAACAGACATCCTAAAATGAAGGCCTATGATGCGATGGTGGAGCTATGCAAAACCATAAATCCTGTGGCCCACGTGAACTGCGTGAAAAACCAAAATTTGCGTACCTTGTTTAAAAAAGAATTAAATAAAGTGAAGGCTTTACGGCTGTAAGGTGTTGGCGCAGAATATCTGTATGTACCTAGGCTATTGTACTTCAAACTCTTGTCTTTCACCACCAATCATGAAGAATGTGGTCTATCAGTGTCCAGCCTGGGAGTACACAGAGCCTTGAAAAGACTCCTGAGATTTTCAGGACACATGACAATTTAGGAAACTTTTACAATTTAGGAAAGCACAGAACTAGTTAACAAAAAAACATAAGTACACATATTTATTACAGTGAAACACACATTATGGTCAATGCTAAACATGCTATCCTGCCATTCCACTGCTCCTGTTATGTTGAAGTACTGCAAGTAGTTTTCTTTTCTTTTGCTGACATAGAAGCATTCTGTGGTGCTGCTTACTGTAGATCCACCAGACTAGTGGATTCACTGCTGCTTTCCCCTGTGCCATGTGTGCTGCTATACCAGTATATTGTTCCATTAGTGGACCAAACGATGCACTTCAATTATTCCAGTAAATATCGTGGTCAGACAGGCTGTGGTCTGGCAGTGATCTGGGGAGAGGTACATTGGGTGTTTCCATGCAAAAGAATCTGCTGGTTAAATTCTTTTGTAAGAGTTTTGTCCTAAATGAGGGAGTCTGAAGGATGACAGAGACAACACATAGGTGCAACTTCTATTTAAAAAAAAAATTACCTTCTATTCTGATAATGCAAGTTGACTCAGGCCAGGCTGATTTTCCCCCAAGTCCTAATCAACCACTGATTGTAAAAAAATTGTAATTTACCCTGGGGATTTTTTTATAGGATTCTTACACATATACAATGCCAAGCCTTTAGTCATAATGTATATAAGTAAAGAGAGGAAAGAAAAGACAGGCTTTTTAGTAGTATAGTGCGAAAACAATAGTGATTTATTAACATATACTTTAGCAGGTTACAGGTTCAATCATTCTGATAAAGATATGCGTTGTAGACATAAAAAGCAACTTGTGATTATGGGTCTCTTACCTAACGCGTTTCGCCAGCAAGGCTTCCTCAGGGGGTAATTGAGATCACAGAATTGGAGAAACAATAACAATAACTGACAATTACAAGAAAATAGAATAGTAAAAATATATGCGTGTCAGAATTCATTGAAACATTTAATACACTATCAAAACAGGTGTCAATTTGATAGAAATGTATATATTAATGTATGTAACCAATATTACACATTTATCTAAAATATGCTTTATAAACCTCTTTCATTGGTGGCTCCAGGGGAATGGCCATGCCATGAGCAACTTCTTTAATCTCTATATCCATATCTGTCCATACTATCACATTTATTTTCTTATTGACCATCACTAAGAATTATTATACCTATTACCTGCATATCCCTTGATTATAAATTTTAGGACCATGATTTATTATTATGATTACCTCAGTCATACGCCTTACGAGGGAGGGGAGCACCCATGTATGAAATTCAAACATGGGTGCATGTATGTGAGCCACAGGGCTTCCATTCAAGCTGCCCGAGTTTGGTCCCCTACCCCCTCCCACAGTTTTCACATAAACTAGACATGGGCAAAGGCTAATGCTTTGAATTAAAAATATAAATCTTCAGGCATATGGTTATGGTAATGAGAATTTAAAACTTTGATGCACCATCCTATCCGGAACCATTCAGAAATTGCTACAATATTATGAGTGGCAAAATCTACAGTTTGGTACATCATGATAAAGAAACTAAGCACTGGAACTGAACTCTGCAGTGCCAAAAGATCTGGACATCCATGGAAGACAACAGTGGTGGATGATCACAGAATCATTTCCATGATGAAAAGAAACCCCTTCACAACAGCCAACCAAGTGAACAACACTCTCCAGGAAGTAGGCCTATCGATATCCAGGTCTACCATTAAGAGAACACTGCATGAAAGTAGATACAGAGGGTGCACTGCGAGGTGCAAGCCACTCATAAGCCTCAATATTAGAAAGACTAGATTGGACTTTGCTCAAAAACATCTAAAAAAGCACGCACAGTTCTGGAAAAACATTCTTTGGACAGATGAAAACAAGATCAACTTTACCAGAATGATGGCAAGAAAAAAGTATGGAGAAGTGCATGGAACAGCTCATGATCCAAAGAATACCACATCATCTGTAAAACATGGCGGAGGCAGTGTGATGGCTTGGGCGTGCATGGCTGCCAGTGACGCTGGGAAATTAGTGTTTATCCATGATGTGACACAGGACAGAAGCAGCCGAATGAATTCTGAGGTGTTCAGAGACATACTGTCTGCTCAATTGCAGCAAAATGCAGTCAAATTGATTGGGAGGTGTTTCATAATACAGGTGGACAATGACCCAAAACGTACAGCCAAAACAAAGAAACGGAATATTCTTGAATGGCCAAATCAGTCACCTGTATAATGTACAGGATTGCAGTGTTGGATCATGGATGGAAGGTACATTTCCCCTCTATATGGATGCTGGTCCCTGACGTGTTGGGAAATGAGTCTGGGATTGTTTCTTTGTTTGGCAACTATGTTCCTGTTTTTTCACTGGTTGTCACAGGACCGGACTCTGGACTGAGCGGGAAGGATTGGGTGGGCCTCTTCAGTCTATCAAAGTACACACCAGGAATTTCACCTGCCCAGCAGGAAGGTGGGAATCCCATAAGGGCTCAGGTGTGCAAGTAGGAGTGGAGGTGGAATTGCAGTGACTTGCAAACAAGCTTGTGGGGAATCAAGCTGGGAAGTGGTGTTACTGTTACATGGGAAGCTGTTGATGCTGACTTGATTTTATTGGATTTATGGACTTTGGAAACCCCAGGCTGGGGATTGGACCCTCACGAGAGATGTATTGGACTCATCCTTATCATGGGGATGGACTATGGACATTTACACAAGTAGGCTGAAGTAAGCCTTTTTCCCTATAGGTTATAACTTCCTGAGTTGCTGAAAAGAAGCTGTTTTTATGTTATTGCAATAAAGACGTGTGTTTGTTACACCCTTTTGGTGAAAAGCAAAATATATTTATAAATTAGGATGATAGTCAAACCCACATATTAAAACTTTATTATGTGTTTAAATGAAAAGCTTTAAATTGATAGAAGTCTTTTTAAATGTATCTTATCTATATTATAATATTTAATAACTCCTCATATCCCATGCCTTTGTTTTTTCAACAAAAATTCACACATCATAAGGAGGTCCTAATGGAACCTGGAATATTCATGAATTCTGTAGCTAACGGGGTTTCTGTATATGTATTAGGTTGATTGATAGGTTATTTCATGATTACATCCAAATAAACCGTAAGCATTAAGGGGTTTGAAGCAATAAACACTAATGGTAATGGTTTATGTATGTTACCACCAGAAAAATACTGTAAAAGCCCTCTTCAAAAAAAATATATATATATAAATTAGAAGAATATAGAAAGAGATGAGAGGATAAGAACTAACAGTAAAAGGGGGGGGGGGATAATAAACAAAAAATGTTTACCCTTTTTGTTAGCTTTCATAGGCAAATACTAATAGGATAAAGTTTTTAGCCATTTATACTATGCATCAAACATAAAAATTAATAAGTTTGCAAATCCTAACAGTCACATCTTTAAAGCCCTGTTTGAAATACAAAGAAATCCTCAAGTTAATTCAGGTCTTTTTTTCAAAGCAAGAGACTTATTTTGTTTATAGGTGTAGAAGAAGGGATCAGGATTATGAGCCATCCTTTACACTGAAGATCTCAGTAACTTCCTGGCTTCACTGGTCCATGGACTCTCCTGCTGTGCACAGTAGGAATTGGAGCCAGTATTTTAAATTCTGTGGAAGGGATACCAGTAGCAGTTCACTAATGCATTGCACTTACATAAGCACTTTATTTCTTTGGAAAACAAAGCCAAAAACTGTATGCAAACAGATTTATCATTTTAGCAGTCTAGCATACTCATCCAAAAACACACTTGGTAATATGTTTCATTTGAATTATTTCAGAAAGAAAAACAAAAATAAATTGAAAACAACAATACATTTGGAAAATGTTGCCTTATAAACATTCAAAATCTATTGTACATCCTTAGCGTAAAAAACAATGAACTGCTTAAAAGTTATTGAATTGCAAAAAATTAAACAACCCAATTTCTTAACCTTCCAATGTTACATCAAGCAAAGGGCACTGAGTGCAGTTTCATAGTAAAAAGGCACAGGAAAGCTACAGAACATGTACATGGATGTTTTTCCTGCATGACTCCCCTGAGCTTGGTGAAGTGACTTGATTTGTTGGAAGCACTTGTACTCGCCGTGTTCATATTGACCTTGATAGTATCCCTTGTGCACAAAAAAAGGGAATGGAACAGTGTGCCTAGCATGCTATGGTATGCCCCGTAGAATGCTAAAGTGGAACTAAACCCAACTCCCCCCCCCCCCCCCTCAAAACGAAGACAAAGGAAAGGATGTAATAAAAAATTAATTAAAACAAAGTAGAGGAATAGGCTTTAATGTTAAAGTATTTTATTAAATGTGTGTGTTTAGTGTAACTTGGAAACTTTTTTTTTTTTTTTTTTTTTTTTAAAGGTTATCACACAATAAAAAGATGATTCCCATGGCTGCATTCATGTCATGAGCACAGCCGTGCGACAAGTGACAGTGTGGAATCCCGAGGCACTAGGGGTTAAATTAGGTCAAGGCTCCCCATTCAAGTCTAGTGCCCTGTGATTGGCTGAGTAGAGGGAAACCCTGATGACGGTTGAAGCTTCCTTTCATTGTGGGATAACCTGTAAAAAAATAAAAGTTTGTTACACTAAACACACACATTTATTAAATAACTTTAACATTAAAGCCTCTTCTTATTTTTTACACTATTTTTACCATTTTCAGGGAATGAGTAAGGGGTTTTATGAACCCCTCTACTTGTGGAGACTGGCGGAGATCTGAGAGTCTCCTTATTAAAGGGGGCTTCTAGTTTCCAAACTCCTGCTAAAAACACCTAAAAAGCCCCCACTGTTTTTAATAAAAGCTTTCTTAAAAAGCTTACAATCACTTGTAAAAGTGCCCAAAATGCATAATAATGTGGCAAAAACATTTACATGCGTTTTTAAACCGTCTGTGTAGACCAAGCCTAAGTTTTTAAAAGACAATTCATATTTATAAATATATATATCTTTTCATATTTTTATACTATATTTGTATGTATTTATATATTTAATATAGATATCTATACATGTATATATGTGTATTAACTGATTACCAGGCGTTGCCCTGGTATTTATTTATTGCAATCTTATATAGGAAAAGAAATCAAATAAAGCTATTGTGTTAAATTAAAGAAATGTTGTTTTTTTTTACAGTTTTTAAAAGTACAATATACAATTAAATTAAAATACAATTAAATGAACCTAAATTAATGGCATGTGTTTTAATGCTGTTTTAAATGTTTTAATAGGAACATTATGCTCATGAAATATCCTTTTTAACATTAAGACAATCTGAAATTTTGTTCCTGAGATGTAGGTGCACCTCTGGTCAGATTCTATTAGTTCATTTTCTATAAAATATAGTTGTAGAAATTTTGGTGGTTGATTTGGCAGCGTAAGTAACAATCCTGCTTTATGGTAAATTTTCCCTTGCACCGTGAATGTGGATGGAAATCCAAGCTGTTGAACAACTGATGTGGCGCTGAATGATGTCATTTGCAAACATGAGTTGAATTTTCTGATGTTATTAAGAAAATGCTTTGACTCTGAGGTATTTGAGTTTGACTTTCCCTTTTTTGCAGCAAATACCAGAAGAATCAGATTTAAACTTCTTGGCTTGACAGTAACTACAAACCATTTCCATTTTTTCAATGGTAACACTTGCATGATGTGAGTAGTCTTTATGTGGATCATAGTGGAATCCTTCCAATGCTAAGCTAAAATGTTATGCAGTCCGTGATCGTCTTTCTCTTTTTCTCATTTCGTGTACTCAGGTCTCATGCTGTTGTACTGTCTCTGAAGCTCTAGATGTGGTAGCTCAGTCTCTCATTTCCTGCAGTCAGGCCTTATGCTATTTTACTGTCTCTAAGCTCTAAATGTAGTAGCACGATCTCTGTTATCCTGTAGTCGGGTCTCACACTGTTGTACTGTCTCTGAAGCTCTAGATATAGTGTCTCTTTCTCTCATTTCCTGGAGTCGGGTGTTACGCTGTTGTACTGTCTCTGAAGCTCTAGCTGTAGTAGCTCTATCTCTGTTATCCTGTAGTCGGGTCTCACGCTGTTGTACTGTCTCTGAAGCTCTAGATGTAGTAGCTCTATCTCTGTTATCCTGTAGCCGGGTCTCACGCTGTTGTACTGTCTCTGAAGCTCTAGATGTAGTAGCTCTTTCACGCAGTGTGGCAAGCCTTCTATTCCTGTCCTCAGGATTTTCTTGTCTACAGTGTTGTTTCATTTTTTTGGCTTTAATTGCACTCGGCCTATAGCATTACGTTTATGAGTCCAAAAAAAAGTATGTAAAAATATAAGCAAAAGGCAGTGTCACTGAGCAATACATACATACATACACACACACACATACATACATACATACATGCAAATATACCTCTGACATACACCACAGCGCTCTCCAAAGATCAGCGGTGCACTCACATGAGTCTGAGCTATATGTATGACAAGTTTGGTTGAAATGTCTCTATGTGTTTCCTAGTGATGACATACACACATACATACATACAAATATAGCTCTGACATATAGCACAGCGCTGCACAAAGATGACTGGTACACTCACATGAGTCTCAGTCATATGTATGGCAAGTTTGGTTGAAATGTTTTCATGCGTTTTCGAGTGATGGTGGAACATACATACATTTTTATATACATACTCGCTGATAACCTGGCATTGCCCAGGTATTTATTTATTGCAATCCTATATTATAAAGGAAAAGGAATCAAAAAAAGCTATAGTGATTTTTTTGTCTACGGTGTTGTTTTCAGTTTTTTTGCCTTTGATTGCACTTGGCCAATTGCCTTACGTTTTCTTGGAGGCATTATTACTGGCCAGAAATTTCCAAAAAAAGTATTTAAAAATTTAAGGAAAAGGCACACTGTCACTGAGCAATACATATACACATGCAAATATACCTCTGACATAAACCACAATGCTGTACAAAGATGACTGGTACACTCACATGAGTTTGGTTGAAATGTCCCCATGCGTTTTCGAGTGATGGTGGAACATACATACATACATACAATTTTATATATATAGATTTATATAGCATTGCCATATACCATAGTGCTGTACAATGAAACGCTGAGCTAGACCCATCAGTCTCTGTACAGAGGAGCTGACACTCTAATGTCCCCCCACAGTCATACACTATTATTATACATTTATATACCTATGACTTATACCACAAAGCTGTACAAATATCAGCTTTGTCAAATGTCTAGCAAGTTTGGTTTAAATGTCTCTACGTGTTTCCGAGTGATGACATACACACATCCAAATATAGCTCTGACATATAGCACAGTGCTGTACAAAGATGACTGGTGCACTCACATGAGTCTCAATGTGTCAATGCTGTAAGGCACTTACCTGTCCAGCGAACCCGCGGCCTCCTTGGGGATCGCAGGCAGAGAGGGAGATGCCGCTGCAGCAGTGGCCAAAGCTGCTGCCCTGCTCGCAGCACGTCTCTCTCTGCTAGCAAAGGGATCTGTTCTGGCCTAACAGCTGTTCGGCCAGGTGGCATCCCCAGCATCCCTATGGACGTGAACAGGGATGTTCTTGTTCTCAGCACTCCTGCGGATGTGCAAATTAGGGCACGTCCCAGGGGTGCTGTGAGAAGAGGTGCACATGCTAACACGCATGCCTCTTGTACCCCCCGGGGGCGAGGCACTCAACTGCCTCGCTGCAGGGCAGGACATCGTTAGTTTGAATTCTAGCACAATTAATTAATTAATTAATTAATTAATATTCTAGCACAGTCTAATAACAGTATTGAGGTGTAGTAATTTCACTGCCTGTTATGCATTATTCTATTCTCTGATAATTACTGCAGTGTGTGTTTTGCCATGTTCCAAGATGGCTGCTGTGCCCTCGGCACTTTGGGGATGAGGTCATCAGTACTGACCTAGCCTGGGGCGAGGATTCTTGGGTAGGCCCTTGGGAAGGACATGGTCTCGATAGAGACTCTGATTCTGTTGCATGCGCAGAGAAAGTATAACTTCAGACTGTAAGTTTTGGCACAATCCTCTCACTGAGACATACTAAAAGGACTTTAACATGTTTACATTGCTGCTGTTTGAAGTTTGTAAAGTTTGATGTTACACTGGATTTCGTATGTTATTACTATTCAATACAAGGACTCTTTTTGCTAATACAGTGTGGAATATTGTCTATGAGTATACTATTCTCAACTGGGACTGCACCTGTTACTCACAAGACCCAATTGAGTGGGTCTGCTCTTCCACATAGGTTGCGCCACAACACATCAATAGCCTGTAAAGTGGGTCAGAATCGGGCTAGAGAGGTATGAGGACAGTTGCATTGAAAGGAACATATTAGATGTATTATAGTCTCTGAGCGATAGCTTGTATATATTTACTTCTGATTTGACTCACATGCAACATGTTCTTTGTTGAAGACAACAGCAGTAATCACGGATGCTGTTGTTACTTAAACTTGAAGCTTCAGATTCCCATTTGCAGACAGCATTCGGTCTTTATTAAGGAGCCAGTTAAGATAAGGGAATGGGAAATAACCCTAATTTAACATGCTGTTTAGCTGCTAACCATTCCAATATTTCAAGTTGCACTTGCAAATGTGAGGCAACATATTCCAAAGGCTATACATATACTATAGCTGTTTGTTTTCTATTTATTTATTTATTTAATTGATTTATTCAGACCCAAAACATCCTGCACATAGAACTATTTTATCTTGTACCAAAGCAGCTTACACAGCGATGTTGGTACTACAGCTATATAGATATGCACAGAAACCTAAAAGGAGCCAATGTTAATCAGTTAATCTCCCATTATATTTTTAAAATGTGGGTGCACAGAGAATATAAATACAGATAGAGATCTATTTATAAATTATTCTCCTGTCAATTCGTCAGAAATTCACTGAGAGATGGACGAATCTATCTACACCTCTCATTTTAGTTCCTTATAAATTAATGACTCATTCTGCTACCTAGTGGCCAATCTCAAAAGTGCACATAAGGAACTGCTATGTTATGACAAGGGAATAATTTATAAATAGAGCACATAGTGTTCTTCTGGATAACTGCACCCAGGGCTCGGAATTGCAAGTAAACTGCAATTGAGAATTGTAAGTGCAAAACATATTTACACAATGCAAGTCATTACTAGTTCACTCTTGTAGCTTAGTACTTCTTTTCCACAATCAGATGTCCTTGGTTACTTCGACCAACCTGTGTTTGAACAGTGAAGGAGAAGCAGCACAGTGCTTTCCCTTCCTATCTCATTCTCCATGTCAACACCTGAACTGATTGTTTCTTGTACTGCCTATTCCTCTACCACTCTCAACTCCCTACAAAGCCACTTATTCAAATAAATCCAGGTACAATGCTTGTATTTAAAAATGCATTCAAAGTTAAATTTAAGTGAACATTTTTCATTTCCTCCAATCGATAAAATTATTAAATTGATTTACTAGCAGAAGTGTGCCACAATTTACTCTCCACTCTGTCTTTGATGTAGGGGAGTAAGAGATAAGCTTCTAATTGCTAAGTAAAGAAACCAGGAAGTCCCTTTATGAGAGATAAACTGACAGTAAAGCTACATACACACGTGCAATTATTGTCATTGGAAAGGATCTTTCATGATCCTTTCCAACGACTTAGGACTGCAAGATGCATGAATGAGTGCTGTACATATGGCGCCGTTCTGCTCTATGCAGAAGGGGAGGGGGAGAACGACAGAGCGGCACCCTGCTGCGTGCTCTCCCCCTTCCCTTGCATTAGGATAGTTTGTGGTCCATCCTCCGTGGATCGGCCAGGGCGGTCGTATGGACGATGGGCACTGTACACACGCCCGATTCTTGTCCAGTATCGTCCCTGAGCCGATTATCAGGCGAGAACCATTGGACATGTGTACCCAGCTTAAGTAATAAAATGCATTTTCTGTACAACTCTCTGAACAGGATATGACTAACAATGCAATACAGCTCGCGAATTTTCCGAAAAGATTTGCTTCGATCCGAATTTATTTGCGGCGCATCGCATTAAAAAACGGCTAATTTCTGGGCTGCAGAGAGCCTTATAGTGGTGTAGAACACTGTGCCTTGCAGTAACACGCATAGGGAGTCTGCTGTGGTAGTGAAATAATACTGTGAGTCAGTATGACATGCAGATGACAGGCGTCGCTATTAGAATCACTGCACACTTCACTTATTTGGGCAGTCACGGGGCCAAAACTGACCAAATAACTCAAGTATGAACTCAGCCTTACAGGTCCATGTTAGCGTCAAGAAGAAGCGCACGCCTTTTACACCTTTGTCAGCTGATTCCACATAGATGTCTACAGAACCTGTTCTATTAACCGCTTATACAAGTAGAGGCCCCCCGACAGAGTGGAGAGAGTGACTGAGGTGGCGGCAGCAGCAACATTAGGTGGAGGCCACAGAGTGGCACAATGACCAAGTGTGGAGGTGGCAGCAGAATCAGGAGGCCACAGAGTGGCACAATGACCAAGTGTGGAGGTGGCAGCCGCATGAGGAAGCCATAGAGTGGCACAATGACACAGAGTCTGGAGGTGGCGGCAGCATCAGGATTTTCAGTATGAATACAGACCGTGAAAGTGGGGCCTCTTGATCCTTGTAACTTTTGGGTTCGGAGCAGGAGGTGTCAGAAAATTTACCAAAGGGATAACTGGCCACAGAGTGGCACAATGACATAGTGTGGAGGTGGTGGCAGCATCAGGAGACCACAGAATGGCAAGGTGACAGAGTGGGGCGGTGGGTTGCAATACCAGTACCTACTGACGAAGGTGGGTGAAAGAAGGAGCACTTGGCATCTGATGTGTGGCATCAGGCGGGTGGCAGCATCAGAGTAGTAGCTGAGGCAGGTAGCCATAAGAAACCGGCCTTGTTTGTCAAGGTTTGGGTCAGGCGGCATGGATCATCTAATCAGATGCATCAGGCATTGGTGGGTGGAAATCCTAGCTGATCCACGCCTGATTCATCTTGAAAAAGGTCAGTCTCTCCACATTTTGGGTGGACAGGCGAGTTCTTCTTGGGGTAATTGGCCCCCGCCGCACTAAACACCCGCTCTGATGCCACACTAATGGCCGGGCAGGACAGCTTTTCCAGGGCAAACTCGGCCAGTTGCGGCCACAAATGCAGTTTGACTCCCCAGTAGTCCAATGAATATTCAATGACGGCTGGCAGGGTGCATTCCAAGTATGCCACCACCTGCTTGTTCAGGTTTTGCTCTGTCTAGCTGCTGGTCAGTAGTTTCTTCACTATGCGGGTGAAGGTGAAGAAAGCTGCTCATCAGCGACTCTAGACTCTAGAGGCTGATGGAGCTGGCACTGCTCCTGCCACCACACCCCTCCCCAGCAGCCATGGCAGTGGAACGTGAGTGCAGAGGGCCCCCCGGTCAAACCTGTGAGAGGATGGACGATGACGCAGATAGGCAGCGGCCAACTGACTACATTGGATGTCTCTGTAGTAGTTCAGTTTGTCCTCCCTCTCAGCGGGTGTAAAAAAGGCCCCCCATTTTGGACCGGTAGGGAGGGTCCAACAAGGTGGAGAGCCAGAAAGACATCCCTCTGCCGAATCATGACAATTCGGCTGTCACTGCGTAAGCAAGTGAGCATGCAGCGGGCCATTTCTGCAAGTGACTCGGAGGAACTCCCTGCTTCCATCTCCACTGCATACTGCCACTGTGTGTCTGGGTCCTCTGCCTCGTCTTCCTCGTCTCCCTCTTGCTCCTCTGGCTGCTCCTGCTCCTCCTCTCCTGTCAAAAACCACCCTTTTCGCTATTCATTGCCTTTGCTCAAATGTCCTCCTCCTCCAGTTCAGCTCCCACAAGGCTCATGTGGTCGTGAGATCTAGGCGCCACGTCTCCAGTCCCCTGACCAGCCAGATTTACCAGCGTCTGTTCCAGGACATGAAGCAGTGGAATGACGTTCATCCCGTAGTCCTGGCAACTAACAAATAATGTGGCCTCCTCAAAGGGCCAGAGCAAATGGCAGGAGTCACGCATGAGCTGCCACTGGCTGACATCGAAGTTACACATGGGAGTACTCCTATCCGCTTGGATCATCAAGAATTCGTTGATGGCCTTTTTCTGTTTGTATAGTTGGCCAACATATGGAGGGTGGAATTTGAATGGGTGGAAACATCGCATATTAGGCTATGTTGTGGGATTCCGTTCTGCCGCTGCAGCTCAAGGAGGGTGTGCTTTGCGTTTACGAGTGACTGAAGTGCATGCAAAGTTTCCTGGCCATTTTTATGATGTCTTGCAGATGGGTGGAAGACTTCAGGAACCGCTTGACAACCAGATTAAAAACGTGTGCCATGCAGGGCGCATGGCTCAACCTTCCTTGACGCAGCACCAACACACCGACATGTTCTTCCTGTTGTCGGTCACCATGGTTCCGATTTTGAGTTGAAAGGAGAAATTCGATTTCTTGATGAATCACACAGAGCAGTTCCTCCCCTGTGTGACTCCGTTTTCCCAGGCAAACCAGGTGCAGAACAGCGTGACACTGTTGTGCCCAGCACATGTTGTATGCTGGAGGAGCACTGTGAATTGTCCCTGCAGTGGAGCCTGAGGACACGGTGAAGGATGACGAGGCAGAGGCGGACGTTGTCACAGCACCAGCGGCGTGAGAACGTGGAGGCAGGAGCGGTGCCACCTGGCCAAGTTGCTGGTGTAGCTGTGCAGGAATCACATTTACCCAGTGGGCGGTGAACGACATGTATTGTCCCTGACCGTAGTTATAGCTCCACACGTTCGCGCTGCCGTGCACTTTGGCAGATACCGACAGGCTCAAGGACTGGCCCACCTTCTGTTCTACATATTTGTGCAGGCCTAGTACTGCCTTTTTCGCAAAGAAATGACGGCTTGGGACTCGGCTTGGCACAAGCCATCAGTTCTCTGAAAGTTTAGAAAGGGAGGGACTGCAGCACCAGCAACTTGGAAAGGAGCACATTCAGCTTCTGCGCCGTTGGATGAGTGCATGCATACTGTTGTCTCTTGGCAATTGATTCGGTGATCGATTGCTGGCGGAATGACTGACAAGGAGTAGGAGGGGCAGAACCATCTGGACCAGCAGAAGATGGAAATGACATACTGCTCCCTTCGGCTGAGGTGGTGGAGCCTTGACTGCCTGAAAGCCGGTGCGTCCCACTGGATGATGCAGCGGTTGCTGCGGCAGGCTGGGCCATCACATCAGAGCCACGGTTCTCCCAGGCCACTTTATGGTGACGCTGCATATGTTGACGCAGGGCTAACATTGGCACCCTGGCCACGCTTCACCTTCTGCCCACATATTCTACATATGGCCATATTAACTTCCTCCGGCGGCTTAACAAAAAACTGCCACACCGCCGAGTATGTGATTTTCCCCCCAACACTCCGCACTGACTGACTGCTACTGCCGCTGCCTCCATGAACCCATGCACCACTACTTCCCGGGCAGATAGGCTGCTGCAAAGCAGGGGGTCTACCTCGGGCATGTTTGGCTCCCGACCTCCCACTGCTGCCACCCTGCTGACTACCAGCCATGCTACCAACTTGCTGGCTCAGCCCCTGCCTCACGGGCAAACTGCCACTCTCTTCTCCTGATGGTGATGAAGCCCCTTCTTCACAGCCTCCCAAGTGTGATCAGCTTCATCATCATCGAGTAGTGTATGCACATCACTGATGTCCTCCTCAACGGTCTCTGGGTCAGGAGCCTGACAGCTTGCAACACCACCTCCCACGCCACTCTCCTCATCACTACTTGCCTGCCTAGCGGAGGAAGCGGCGGATGTCTCCTTCAGATCTTGGCTGGACAGTAGCTGCTGACTGTCCTCTACTAGCTTGTCCTCGCTGTAGAGTGGAGCTGAGCCGACAGTATACTATACTTCTGTGGCTGAGGGAACAGCAAAGGACAGAGGCAGGTTGAGGACAGGTGAGGGCACAGGGCCTGCTCCCGGGCCATGCCAACTAAGAGTTGTGTCTGACGAACCCCCCGACTGTTGCCTGGGATGAAGTGGATAACCGAATTAACCAATTAAGAATCGCTGGGTTGCTGGTCAAGACACGACCGCTAGATGACAGGGAGCTCAGGCCTCTCGCTGTGACTCCTGCTGACACGCTCCCTTACTCTACTGCAACCTCTGCCTGCGCCAGAAACATTTAGGCCTCTGCCACTCCTCTGTGCATGGCCTGCCACTTCTTTGTCTGACATACTTTTCCTTGAACTAAATAAATTAAAAGCAAATTAAACACACCTAAAATTGATGAATATATTTTTATTTTTATACTGAAATAGACCACTAAACGCTTTCGCCACAAATAACTACAACAGTGAACTGCGTATATGTATGTTTCTGAATATATAAATCTCCAAATAATCTTTCCCTGCACTTGTAAATCGCTTTTTAAGCACTGTCCCTGGCGCCTTCTGATGTCTCTCCCTGCACTAAGAAGCTGTGAAATGATTCTTCCCTATTGTTTCCCTGCACTTATAAATCGTTTTAAGAGTTTTTTTCTCACAATTAGGTTTTTGCTATCCCTCTCCTTAGCGCCTACAAACGTCTCTCCCTGCACTCAGAACGCTGTAAAATGTCTTAATCCAAGATGGCTGAGGCTATTTATAGGGCTGTGACATCACAGGACTGGCTGGCTGCTGATTGGCTGCATGCATGGCATTATTGGTCATCCTGCCTTCCCAGAGTTCCTTGCCCCATGTCCTCACATGTGTAGCAGCCATTTTAGGAAAATATTGCGATTCGTTACCATGAATCGCGAGGAAATTCGGATTCGTTGCAAATCAATTTTTTCCTGAAATTTGGATCGAATTCCACTTCGTCAGCTTCGATTCGCTCATCTCTAGTTATAACCTAACCTTTCTGATGTATTTTAGGTAATATTTTAAGTTCATTCATAAAACATTTACAGCATTTATATTCAAATTGGATTTTAGTGATTTTGATGTTTTTGCTTTAAAAATCGAAAGCAGACGTGCAAAAATGAGAATTTAAAAAAAAAGCCAAAGCAGCTCCTTACAAAGATAACTGGTAAGACCTCAAGATATACTCGATTGAACAACACTGCAATAATATTAAATAGAATTTCCAATTATTCAATATCCATTAAAACAGGTCAAACACACAATATTAAATCAAGTCCTAAACCACATGTATGAGTAAATCAAGATGCTAACGTAGCTTCAGAAAATCTGAAATCCATTTTAATTAGCAAAACAATCTGTTGAAAAATGGATTTGTGCCCTTTTCCAAGTCATTTCAATGGATTGGTTTGCAGTAGATTTAAGTTATTACTGTATGCATTACCATTAATATTAGTGATGCTGTACATGTGTACAATGCAGCAAAGAACTATTCCTTTCCTTTGTTTAGACATCATTGTATGGCCAAGGGTTAATGAGGTAGGATGCTATGCAGCATGTTATATTTAAAACATAGAGAATGTAAAAAAAAAAGGAATAACACTCCTAATAATTGTGGATAAAATGCATGATGTATTAGTGTTATAACCCCAATGTGAATTAACCTAAATACTAGCATTTTCCTTTTTCAAAAACAATAGCATTTTCATGTTAACTTGAATGTGTTTTTTTTTTTTTTTGTTTTTTTTTAGGGGTTGTGCAAATACCTGTGTTAATTTACGCTGACTGCATACCACCCCACACCACAGTAATAGTATTGTAGAAGTTGTCAACAGTGAGCAGGTTGACAAACATTTTGCAGCTTTTTGTGCAAAACCCATGGACTAATAAAAAAATCTTTTGGACTTCATCTATAAAACCTAATCCAGCAAAATCGCCACATTGTACATGTTGGGAATAATCTTGTATGCATGAGATGTACAAGCAATCTTGTTGCTACACAACTCATTTAGCAGCAGGATTGCTAGAGTGGGCAAAAAAAGAATAAACCTCTTTCTAACACATCAGTCTCATCAGACCAACAACTCCCTGTTTCTTGCTGCTGAATGCTGCAAAATGAGAGGGGAGCTGAAGCACATGCAATGTCCCTGGAATAGGATTATGCATTTAATTGAGTATCACAATGGCTACTGCTCTACACCCTTTCTTTATCTTTACTCTCCTTTTTCAGGTATTCACCAGTGTGTAGAGGAGCCTCATCTCATAAACAACTCACTAGATGTTCTTGTGTCAAAAAGGCAAGAAACAATATAAGACCAGAATTAACAAGGTGGCTATATCAACAAATATCTTCCTTAAATGGGGTTTTACTAAAAAAAAACATTTCTTTCTACAACCATAGCATAAATTTTTTAATGCCTTTCAGAACCCTGAAAAAAACAAAGATCATAGAGTTTTAAATATTCTTCATGGTATATTATTGTTCTATTGGGATGATATATGGCTGATCAGTTTGAGACTCCCGTCTACAGGTGCACTTGAGTTACCTGTGATTTTATATTATAACACTTCCATTTTTCCATTAATTTATTTTTTCTTTCCTGTTGTCCTGGAATTTGTATGTTTTTATGTTCAGAAAATAAATTAATAAAAAAAAATAATAAAAAAAAACATTACAATGTATAAAGTATAATAAAAATTAAATGCAAACCTATCTTTGGCAATTGGAGATGGGGAATAAAATAGGGAAAGACAGAGAAGTAGAATAAAAGTGAGATATGGAGGGGTAAGAGAAAAATGGGGTGCAATGTTGAGGAGGAAAAGACAAAGGGTCCGAGGAAAATGGCCATGAAGGAGACAAATGCTTCAGCATATCTTGCATACACAGGTAAACCCTTCTGAAGTGCAGAACCACATGGAAATAGGTTGACTGGTCACTTACTTTAAAAAAAAAATGAATCCAAATAGAGGTTGAGTCCACTACAGAATGCTGTGGCTCACTGTGGGTCTGAAATTTTCAGAGGTTGACTTACATTATTGTTCTTGTTACAGATTTGTGTGCACAAGTAAGTCTGTATATGTAGACCAGGGGGGCCCAACGGGTGGATCGCGATCTACCGGTAGATCGCAAAGGCAACGCGAGTAGACTGAGGAGCCTTGCCTTTCAAAATAAACTTGTGCTCAGGACTTATTAAGTCCAATTTTTTATTGTTGGTAGATCATTTTGACTTGATCATTTTAAAAGTAGCTTGCAAGCCAAAAAAGTTTGGGCACCCCTAATGTAGACAAACTAATTACATTTCTTGCTTTCATTCAAATAACAGCTGCTAATATAAATATAAAGGATTGTTCTCTTGCAATCTCCCTCCTGTAAATAACTATGTTTCTTGGTAATTGATTCTATAAGTTTGTGTGCTGACCAAAATTGGTTAAATTTAAAAATGCATGACCGCATATAAAGTATACAAATGCACAAAATAGTTATAAAAAAAAATCAGTGCTTATCAAGGATACAAAAAAGAAAATGTAACCATAAATGACACCAACAACCAGAAATGGATGCTTAGATCTATTAGAATACTGCATCAGCTACTAATTGTAAGGGAAGTAAACTGTCTGAGAAGTGTACTTGTGTCATCTCCGTGAAGGCTCCAAGCTTCTCCAAAGCAATTTACACTGAATCTGAGTGATTGATCAATAAATGTCAAGATAAGAAAAGCAATGCAATTGGATCAGCCACACTGATGATATAAGAAAGACAAGCCGGTGCTGACCTCAAAATAAGACACTCAATTGTTATCTTTAGTTTTGTGATAAATAAAACCCTGTAACTGACAGGAAATCCAAGTGTATCAGCATCCAGTGCATCTCTTGACTCCTCATGTTCAGTTTATTTTTATTTTAATTTAGATTATTCCGGTACAATTCGTTTCATAGGAACAAACTTTTTGACATGATAGACATGATAGACTACTTGAGGACTGGTCTTGTTGTGAACAAGCACAACCAATATTAATTTTGATGTCATGAAATAGACCCTGTCAAAGGTTTTCATCATGATACACATCACCCTACAAAGTATGTTCTTTTGTTTGATACAGTCAATTCTCCAATAAGGTCTGCAGAATGAGACACTGTGGTAAGGATTGTCAATCATCTCTTTCAATATATACATGTAATTTTATTTCTTCTCAAAGCGGCTAATATGCAATAACTCTGAAGCTTTATACAACCTTAAACATCAATTTCAGGCAATCTGCTTAACCCCCCTAGGGTTCTAATTCTGTCAGTTTATTGATGCAAAAAGTGATCCTAATTTTTTTGCATTGAAATTTTTGTTTATATTGTGGGCCTGTTATTCTTAGGATTAACTCCTGGGTATGATAATTATATTTATTTTAATAGTATATTCATAAATTATAATATAATACATAATTATAAATAATAATTTAAAAAAATAATGGGATAATAAACAACAATGTAATCTTAAAATAAAATATAAAATTAAAAATGTACTTTTATTTATATTTCATGTTGTGTGGTGTTTTTGTACTGTAAAAAACATTTAAAAGCAGATTACATTGTAATCTGCTTTTAAATTTCCCGCCCGGACACCAACAAATAATACATCACCACTCACATCACCCGGAAGATGTCACATCCTCCCGGGTGATGCGAGTAGGGATGTCCCGCCCGCCTCACCCTGACGCTGGAGCTGCTGCTCTGCATCTCCAGAGAGATGCAATGCACAATGCAGGACTTCTGCAATGCAGGACACCAATAGCAAATTTCAGGGGTGCCCGCATCTGCAGTGAGATGTGAAGCACAATGCAGAAGTCCTGCATTGTGCTTCGCATCTCACTGCTGATGCGAGTAGGGGGTGGTGTGGGTCTCCTTCTCTCACCTAACTGTACATACAGAGTCCTTCCTACCCCTCCCTCTCTCATTTTCACCTCATTTGAAGTCCACTCTGTCCGACTCTTTAGCCCCTTACCCCTCATTGTTGCTGTTGTCTACCGCCCCCTGGCCCAGTATCAAAATTTGTGGAAAACTTTGCATCCTGGCTCCCACACATTCTGTCCCATGACCTGCCCACCCTCATCCTTGGTGATTTTAATGTTGCAATGGATGAGCCCAACGTTCCCTCCTCAGCCAAACTGCTCTCCATTACCTCCTCATTTGGACTCACCCAGGACATCAATGGCCCCACACACATAGCCGGACACACTCTAGACCTGGTATTTTTTAAACTCTGCAACCTCACTCTCTTTGACAACTCACCATTTCCCCTCTCTGATCATAACCCTATCACCTTGAACCTATCAAACCCTTGCCCTCCCTTGCCACATCCCAGACTTGGTTAATGGCAGAGAGATTTCTGTAACCTTGACCACAACCTATTCTCAAACGACCTTAACGTCCCTAACCCCCTCCCTCTCCAAAATCACCTTCCTAGATGAAGCTGCCACCATGTTAAACCACTCTCTTTCACTGGCTTTGGATAACGTTGCTCCTGCCACATTCCGCTACCACCGCCCTGCCAACCCCCGGCCCTGGCACAACAATCACACCAAACAGCTACTATAGTCTGTTCGTGCAGCTGAGCGCAAGTGGGGGAAATCTGGCCTCAGTGCTGACTTCATGGACTACAAAGCCAAGCTACAAAACTTTAACACTGAGCTCACTGTCACCAAACAAAATTATTTCTCCGCAGTCATTTCCTCTCAAGCTTCCAACCCACGCAACCTCCTCTCTACAATTGACTCCCTTCTAAACCCCACACCTGCTCCCCCCACAACATCCTTCTCTGCCCAAGACATTGCCACCTACTTTACAAATAAAATTGACAAAATCAGACATGATGTCTCTGCCCACCGAGCCACTCCAACCATACCCACCCCTTCCACCTGTAAATCATCACTGGCCTCCCTCAGCCCTGTTACTGTGGACGAAGTCTTAACTCTTCTCTCATCATCTCCATCTACTACATGTCCACTTGACCCAAATCCCTCTGATCTACTCCGTGCTCATTCCTCCACCCTGGCCCCTGCCCTGACTGAACTATTCAACCTCTCCCT
>NC_092863.1:27725219-27725779 GCF_032062135.1 Pyxicephalus adspersus
TTAGTCTTTCATTTGCAACCCCTATTTAATGTACAGCGCTGCGTAATATGTTGGCGCTATATAAATCCTGTTTAATAATAATATTAATAATGCGAGCAGCAGCGTGGCCGGGACCCAGGTGGTATTTAAAAGCAGATTACTCAGTAATCTGAGTGATGTGATGCGGTGATGGGAAAAATGTGACCCTTACAGATGACAGATTAAAATTGAACTGAGAGGCACAAACTGCAGATTACTCAGTGCACACACAGCAACCTCTGGAGGAACCCAGGTTGAGAAACTGATATAACTGGAATATAATCATTAGTAGGGGTGAGTTTAGATTTAGCAAAGATTAATTTGTGGCTAATTTCTGTGAATCTATATATACATTAAATGGTGAAACTTTTGGCATATTTGCTGGGAACCCCCCCCCCCATCCACACGTGTAGCAGCATCACAACAGTCAATAATGAGAAGAACATGATAACAGCCTCTTGTTTGAGCTACTGAATGAGAGTATAGAGAGTGCTGAAAACTGATTAGGGAGAGATTAGAGAAAACTAGTAAAATAGAAGCAC
>NC_092863.1:27726029-27756853 GCF_032062135.1 Pyxicephalus adspersus
GCATGCTGATGTTAGAGCAGGTGTTGGTGTGGACAGTGTTGTTGAGCCTAGACCCCTGCCTGTGGTGGGGGAGCGCACGTCACTGGGGGATGGTGTGTCGTCCTCCCCACCGACTGTGCATTCGGAGGGAGGGGCTGCGGGGGCTGTTTCAATTGAAGAGGAGAAGAAGGAGGGGGTTCTGGGTATTACGGACAGGGCAAAAGGGGAGGTTTATGTGTGTTTTGAGGGGCCTCCGGGACCACATTTGCCGCAGGTCGTGCGTGAGTGGATTTGGAGAGGTGAGTATGTTGAGATTTTTTCCCTGCTACCAGTGGAGCGGTTCGGGGCCAGAGACGCTAAGGTGAGTGAGGGTAAGAGGCCAGGGGAGGATAAAGGGCTGTGGCGGTTGATACCGCGCACATTTCAAAATTGGTTACAGGCTTTTGCTATCTTGGCCAGTTTGATCAGGGAGAGGGCGCCGGACAATAGTTGGGCACTTTTTTGTTACATCGATGCCATTAGTGAGGCGTACAGGGTTTAGGTGAGGTGGCGTGGCTTTGTTATGAAGAACAGTTTGGTCAGCGAAAAGCCATGTGCCCAGGGATGAGATGGGACCACAAAGACATTAGTCTGTGGATGCGACTGATGACGTTGGCTCGTATGGGGCCGCAGTCGTTTCTTGGAAGTGCCAGGCGTTCCAGGGCTGAGGGGCCCTCGGCGGGTAAGCAGAAAGGACTTTGTTGGATCTACAACGAGGGAGCGTGCAAATTTGGAACAAACACAAGTGTAAGTATTCCAACCGGGTGGCAGTGGGCGTTTTGGAACGAGGTTTTAGAGATGGTTTCCAGATTCCCTGAAATTTGGCTAGTGTGCCGCCTAGAGCACCCAATTTGTTGTGGCTTTGCGGAATCCTGAGGTTATCTCTGCTAAGTTGGCCAAGGAGGTAGCGCTGGGCCATATGGCAGGTCCTTTTAGGGAGCCCCCCTGGGTGACTTGGTTGTGTCACCTTTGGGGGTAGTCCTAAAATAGGAGCTGCCATATGGCCCAGCGCCACCTCCATTTTCGGATGATTCACTAGTTCTTGTTTCCCCGAAGGGGCTCGATTATGATGCGATTGATCCTGAACTGTGCAAGGTGGCTTACACTTTTGGTGTGGCCGTGGTTTTAGTTAGGAGGGCTGGACGGGGTTGTTTAATGGCTAAGGCCTATATTGAAGCGGCTTTTAGGTTGTTACCAGTGCATCCGGATTGTTTTCATTTGTTGGGTTGCATTTTATGTAGATAAATGTTTGCCCATGGGCTGTTCAATTTCGTGTGCACTATTTGAATTGTTTAGTACCTTGTTGGAGTGGGTGTTGAAGAGGATAACTGGGGTTCAGTCACTCATACACTATTTAGATGATTTCCTGTGTATTGCACCAGCAGGGTCATTTGTGTGTGCGTCCTTGTTGAGCACTTTGGAGGAGGTGGCAAAAAATTTTGGTGTGCCATTGGCAGGGGACAAGACGGTGCGGCCGTCAACCCAGTTTTGTTTGTAGAATTATGCCGATGGGCAGGATATTCAGTCGCAGTCTTGTGGCAGGTACAGCTGGGGTCAGATCGCTGGGACATTTCATTAGGCTGACTAAGGTGCTGCGGGAGGATTTGGAAGTTTGGAATAATTTCTTGAGGCAATGCAATGGGAGAACTTTGTGGATGGCGGAGTCGGTGGACAGTGAAGCTCTGGATTTGATGACGGACGCATCAGGAGATTTTGGATACGGTGTGTACTTTCAGGGCAAGTGGAGTGCAGGCCCCTGGCCTGCTGGGTGGAAGGAAGCAGGGTTTTGCAAAAATTTAGTATTGCTGGAGTCATTCCCTATTGTTGTGAGTTTGGAATTGTGGGGTTCCTTGTTGATGAATCGCAAGGTCCGTTTTTTTTCTGTGATAACATGGGGGTGGTGGAGGCGATTAAAGATAATTTAGCATCTTCCCCTCCTGTGATCTGCTTGCTGAGGCATATGTTTTTGTTGTGTTTGCGTTTTAACATGTGGGTGCAGGCAGTGCATGTGCCTGGGCGGGAAAATGTAATTGCGGACTCTCTTTCTCGTTTTCAGTGGGAAAGGTTTCCAGCAGCGGCACCATTGGCAGAGGAGCGGGGTCTTCCTTGTCCACAGGATGTTTGGAAGGTTGTCTGGGGATCATCGCTGGCCTGATTCAACAGTCTGTGAGTGCTATAACGTGGCAATCGTATGTGGTTTGCTGGAGGAAATGGTTTCTGGTTTTGCAGACTGCAGAGGTGGAGAAGTAAAGGTCCTAAAGGTGAGGAATCGGCAGTTTTATTGTTTTTAGTTCAGAATTATCAGAGGGGTATCTCTGGGGCTGCTATGGCCAGAAAACTGGCGGCGCTAGCCTTTTTATTCAAATTACTGGGTTGGGATGGCACAAAAAGTTTGTGGGTTAGAATAGCTTTGCGTGGTTATCGGAAGGGGAGGGTGAGGATGGATAATAGGAGGCCAGTGTCCTATGATTTGTTGTTGGACTTAAAGCGAAAGGTTGGTTTACTATGTGTTGATAGCTTTGAGGTGGTTTTGTTTCGGGCACTTTTTGTGGTCATGTTTTTTGCAGCTTTATGGATCGGCGAGGTGGTTAGTCCTAGCAGGTTGCGGCAGGGGGGTTTGTTCCTGAATGATGTGGGCTTGGAGGAAGGACCGGTTTTGGTTTGGATACGGAAGTCTAAGACGGACCAGATGGGGAAAGGGGTGTGGCTGAAATTGAAGGTGATTCCTGGCTCGGTGGCATGCCCGGTGTAGGCAGTGGGTGAGTATTTGAGGGTGCGCCTGCATAGGGCCGGGCCTTTCTTTATTCACGAAAATGGTTTGTTTGTTTTGCGCTATTTGGGGCGGTTTTCAAAAAATGTGTGGTGGGTACTGGGAGGAACGTGGGTGAGTATTCCTCGCATTCTTTCCTTATTGGGGCTGCCACAGAGGCGGCCAGGTGGGGGCTCGGTGATGAGGTCATTAAACGTATTGGTCGCTGGGAATCCCGGCGCTTCCAGTTGTATGTCCACCCTCACTGGTTGTAATGCAGTGGAGGTTTTCATGAAATTCAAGGGAGTGGGGGTTTCTTTGGGTTACCTGTGACGAAAGGGGAGGGGGTCAGTGGTTTCTTATGGTGGAGACTTTTCTTTAATTATCTCTTTTAGGTTCTCCGAATTGTCTGGGGCACTCTTATGTTTACTGGGGTTCCCGGCGGGCGGATATTCGGCCGAACGGAAAGCAGTTGGGCCTACCAAGGGATACGGCGCTGATACGTTGGATAGGCATCCCGAGTATGCAGTGGAGTCGTGTAGTGCCGGAGATCAGCAGATTTGCTCGGCTGGACAGGCCTCCCAGTGTGGTTTTGATTCATGGGGGGGGGGAATGATATAGGGTCTCGTTCTATGAGAGAGCTTATTCTTGATATTAAATTAGATTTTTTGAGGTTATGTAGCTTGTTGCCTGGTACTTTGTTCTTGCGGTCAGACATAGTGGCAACGGGGGGGGGGGGGGGGGGGGTTTGGCGAAATGCGAGGTTATTGGAACGCCTTAATAAAGCTCGCAAAAAAATCAACAAGGAGGTGGGGAAGTTTGTGTCCAGGATTGGTGGTCTGGTGGTAAGACACAAAGATCTGGAGAAGGATTCGCATTTGTTCTTCCGGGGTGATGGGGTACGCTTGAATGCAGTGGGGACGGAGTTCTGGTTGTTGAGCCTACGAGATGGTGTACAGAGGGCCCTGAGGGTGTGGCAGTGCTCGCAAGCATAAGTAGATCATGCTTGCAGCTAGTGGCGGTTCTTGATTGGTCTATGGAAGTTAAACAGCAGAAAAACTGGGGATTGGGAACCCATCAAGGTATGGAGTTCTTGTCAAGTGGAGCACCACACGACACTGGATTGTCGTGGGGGCAAGGAGGGAGCGGAAGATGTACGCTTACTGTTCCCGAGCTGGCACGGGACCGGCTGGAAACTGTTTTGGGGAGCAGTAATTTGGAAAAGTCAGTTCTTGGTTGGTCTATGGCAGTTGGTCTATGGACCTTTAATTAAAAAGTATAACTGGTGTTTTAAAAGGATGGGAAAGAGGTTTGAAAATGTTTTAATGTTTTGAAATGACACTGTGGTTGTATTGGTTTTGTTAAATAAGAATTGTTAAGTTTATAGCAAGAAAATAGGCTGATATGGCCAAATATACACCAAGAAAGGTGTATTGTTTTTATTGGTATGTGATGGGTGAGTAGAGGAGGAGTGGTTTGGAAAAAGTGAGCGTATTAATATACTCTACCCTAGTCATGAAAATGCAAAATCTCCTATTAGGAAATCACTTGCCCATTCCCTACAAAGCCATTTAAAAAAAAAAAATCACCTGAACTGGACTTGCATGTCTGTAGACTGTGCTGCTTTATAAGCTAGTGGAGTCAATCAATAGAATTATATTCCACTCTGCATTAAAGAAAACCTGCCATTGAGGAAATTTGGTACATATCTATACAGCCAAATATGCATTGATAGTACGTTATGTTCTTGCTGAGGTTGACCATTGAAAATCAAATAATTTAAAACATTTGATTACTTTCCCATATGAACCCTAAAGCTGATCTATAGGGTTTCCCCACATTGGCATTAAAAAAAGTTTCCCATGACAGCCCTAAATTACCATTCCTGCAGTCACTATTCACCACTCATTGATCTCAATTCAAGTTCTAATTTGCCAAAATGTTTGTAGGATTTGTTGAATACTGGGCAAGTCAATTTTTATCAAAAATCATCACTATTCATGTATGTTCATGTTTTGTACTCTATTTACTGTATAATCTGTGATGCTTTTTACTGCATACTTGTGTTTCTGATATCTTACATTAATTTAATAAACCCACACATTTTCTGAAATAGTAACCTTTACAGAGCAAAGGTTTCACTAAGATTGCTTTAAACAGAACACTACTAAAAAGGAAACAGAGGAGTGCTTGACCCAAGATAACACAGTGACATGCAATAAAGTGAAGCTTAAAAATATAAATGAAGTATGATGCAGAGTGGAAAAATCAGCCAAAGGTTACTGATGCCTTGCATAGCAGTGGGCATGATAATCACATTCACTATAAAATACTTATCTAAAATATCGATAGTCTCATGAAAAATCAAATCCTAATCCTGAGTAAAATGGAACGGTATTTGTGGTATTAAAGGGGAATAAAACCAGTGTAGGGGGTGGTCAGCATGAGCCATAATGCACAGCACATTGTCTCATGATAACACACTTACCGCTGTGTGTTCTCTTCTGTTAGTGATGTGAATACCAAGCTGTTCACATACACTCCTTCCCACTGGGCATCCACCAACGATGTATCTCACATGCATTTTTTTGGCAGAAGAATCTAACATAGTCAATTCTACTAAAAGACCCCACCGCTGGCAAAAATTAGTCTTTAGAGATTAATTCGACTTTAAAGCAGACGTTTTGTGGCAAAGTATACTTTAAATTATAAAAAAATAATCCACTGTTCCCATCATTAAACAAATATAGATTCTCACTTATTTTTTGTACCTTTTTCATAGGTTTATCCACCACTGGACCTGTTTTTCTTGCCAATGGAAGTTTGGTTGGCATACTAATCCTACACACTCCCAGGATTCATACTTCACAAATCCCAGGAGGCTGCAGGGACTGTTCATGCAAGATTATACTCTACATCATGGTGTAGGTGGCCTGCTACAGAAAACATTGAGATCCACTTTAACCCCCCTAGCGTTCTAATTCTCTCCGTATTTCCATGCAAAAAGTGTTACTTTTTTGACTGAAATATGTCCAATATTTCATAAATTTAATAATAAACTTTATATATAAAAACACATAAAACTGTTAAAACACTAATATAACTTTACAGTAGCATGTAAAATTATATATAATTATATATATATATTATAAAGATTTGTTTGTATTGGACACAATACAGCTTTTTTGTATTGAATCCAATACAAAATTATTTGAATTTTCCACTGCTTCTCCCGCCCGCACCGATGCATGCACCAACGTCACCGGGAAACTCCGGAGATCATCTCTGCAGTTCGTGGCTGAAGATCAAAGAGAAAGGATGTGTCGGAAGGACTTGTGGGGATCAGCAGGACGCTGGGGGACGCCGACTATATGTAATAACATTTTGATAAGGTCATGGCTAGAGTTATTATTTGTAGATTTTACACTTTAGGGGCCCATGGAGTTTTAAATTAGAATTGCATTGGGAAGGGCTTGGCGGGCGCGAGAGATGGCCGCATAGATCCTGTGCTCTGTCAGCGCCAGCCACGATCTGTAGCAATCCGGGCCCCTTTTGTGCCATCCATGGACAAAGCATGCAAGGTGAGAGTGGGTAGGCTTCCTCCCACCCCAGCATCGCAGCTCCCCACGGATCAGCGCTCTATACGGGCTTATATTGTAAAAGCTCATTCGGATCCCTTACCGGCCTCCAAGATGGCGTCGGCTCGCTCCCCCGCCACGTGGCGACGTGATGAGGAGACAAGCAGAGGGGAAATATTGGGCTCCCCAGACGGGATGGATACTTACCCCCACTGGCAGAGGGATTCTCCAGCCTCCTGTCTGGGGGATCCAGGATCTCCATGGTCCCCGAGATTATTATTATTATACAGTATTTATATAGCACCATCATATTACTCAGCGCTGTACAGAGTTCCTAGTTGTGTCACTAACTGTCCCTCAAAGGAGCTCACAATCTAATGTCCCTACTATAGTCATATGTCATTAATGTAGTCTAGGTCAATTTCGGGGGAGCCAATGAACCTAACTGCATGTTTTTTGAATGTGGGAGGAAACCGGAGTACCCGGAGGAAACCCACGCAGACACGGGGAGAATCTGCAAACTCCATGCAGATAGTGTCCTGGCTGGGATTTGAACCTAGGACCTAGCGCTGCAAAGGCCAGAGTGCTAACCCCTGAGCCACCCTGCTGCCCATAATCCCCCGAGATCCCCTGTGGTGGGTTCGGTGAGACATGGAGCCAACTTAGAGGGCTCCCCCTCCCCTGCATCATCTCCTCACCGGGTCCCTTTGCGGTCCCCAGACCCAGTGCCCACCCAGTTAGATAAGATGACACCAGCGGCATATAGGCAAGGGGTCTACTTTCCTGCACACAGCACCCTGGCCCAGGGATCTGGAGGGTCTCCTACATCAGCCACCCCCCCTTTATACCACAGTGGTCCTCTCTTCTGCAAGACCCCCAGCACCATTAGATGACACCAGAAGGGTGGTATCCACCCCCATGAACTTAGGGGCTCCAGAACCCTCCAGACATCCTGCTAGGGGGTACACTTCCCCAGATGGGCACTGACATCTTCCATGGCAACAGAACATCCAGCTCCTGCCCACTAAGGTGGATTTTCAAAATCTGGTTGCTGAAGTTCAGCTGACTTGTCGCTCAGAAAGTGGGGCCCTACGTAGTGATCTGCAGTCATTGGCAGGCAGAGTAGATGATATGGATGATAATGTTCAGCAAGCTAAGGGAGACATTGAGACCCTCACACACAAATGCCTGGAAAGTTCCCAAAAGTTTAGAGATCTATACCATTTTATTGAGGACTTGGACAATAAAAGTCGTAGGAATAATATTAGGGATTCGGGGCCTACCTGAAGCCACTCAAGATTTGAAACTCGTTTTACAAGCTTTTTTCAGCCGCGTTTTGGGGCGTCCTTCTGCCAGAGAGATTAAAATCACCAGGGTCCTCTGCACTTCCAGGCAGCCTGGCACAGCTTCCAGACAGCGGGATGTCCTATGTCAACTGGACAGTGCTGACCTGAAAGATTAGGTCATGGCTCCTGCTAGGAAAATCCGCAATCTTCAGTTTGATGGTGCTCCCCTTCAGTTGTTCCAAGAGTTATTGTGGCATAACCTGCAACAATGTCGCTTACTACAACCGTTACTGACCGTGCTCAGAGATAATTGTATCCTGTATAGATGGGGCTTCCCTTTCAACCTTTCTGCACGCCGAGATGGAATAACATCCACTCTTCATTACCTAGAGGACCTTGCTGCCTTTTGTAAGTACCTTGATGTTGATTGCACAAAACTTTTCGGATGGAATCCTGAGGCTCCCCCTGGCCCACGCTTTCCCCTATTTCCCCCGATTTTGGCTGTGCGCTGTTTTATTTTTGCCCTAGTGATGTTTCTCAGGATATTACTAAACTGTTGCTATCCTGGATAGTTATTTAGGTATAATGCTATGTTCCCAGTTTATTTGGCAGTTCCGGGGGGGCTTGCCACTGTGCTGGGTGGGGTGGCGGGCTTTCCCTGGCACTGAAACACTGCAAGTGGTCGGTGCTGACCATTGAGATAATGATGACTTGTTTCTGGTTCAATTGCTCCTCTGTTGTGGCCCTCCGGGCCATCTGCACCTCTTGGAGGGTATGTTCACCCACCAGGCAGTTTTGTTACCAGACTCCCCGCATGGAGGACCAGGGACTGGCGGGTGTCAGACCTCCCTTGGTTGCTGATGTGTAACTTAAAGATTACTGGTTAATTCTCTTTTTTATATCTCTTCCCATTTTGAGCATCCCTGCTCTCACCCTGTATACTGGTTTCCTTTTGAAGTGTGACGATTGGCTTGGCTTTACCTTGGCCTATACTCCACTTAGGCCACCCTCATCTCATTGTCCTGTTTTGCTGAGGAAGAACGCTGCTGCCTCAGGATTTTTTTATACTTACCATGGCTGCCAAATTTTTAAGCTCCTCTCTCCTGAGGTTATACTCCTACAAGAGACTCATTTTGACAGTTCAGGCTCCTTTAATTTTGCCTCTAAACTTTACTCTCAGGTGTTCGTGGCTAACTTACCCTGTAAAAAAAAAAGAGCTGGAGTGGCTATTCTTCTGAAACCCTCCTTTAAGTTTACACTGTCCCGTTTTATTGTAGATCCAAAAGACAGATTCCTCATTTTACATGGAACACTTTCAGGGTGTACCCCTGACCCTATGTAATCTATATGCCGCAAACGTGGGCTGAACTCAATTTCTTTTTAAAATGTTATCATATTTAGAGGAATTTGACCATACCTTTTAGTTGTTGGCAGGGACTTTAATTTACCTTTCTACCCAACACAAGATAGGCTTACCCCCCCCCACTCACAGATACAGCAGCACTCCAAAACTTTTAGATGGCTGATTCACAGACACCAACTTTATGATAACTGGAGAATTCATCATCCCACAGGGAAGCAGTTTTCTTTTTACTTCCCTTCTCACTGTACCCATAGTCAAATCGAATATATTTTCACTAACCTCCCACTGCTATGGAACATTGTGTCCTCTGGGATCTACCCCATTACCTGGTCGGATCATACCCCGATTACACTAGATGTTGTTTTTTCCCCTGCTGCTGCCAGAGTTTGCCACTGGAAGATGAACGATTTTTTTGCTTAAAAATGAAGGTACCAAATCAGCTCTTACTTTGGGATTACAACATTACTTTCGCGAAAACAAAGGTTCAGAGATGCATATGTCTATACTTTGGGAGGCACATAAGATGGTTTTTAGGGGGCAGTGTATTTCTTTGAGCTCCCGACTTAAGTGGGACTCCAATTTTCAGCGCTCCGTTACTGTGCATGCTTTAAGCACCGCAGAGGCGAGATATGCTCTTAAACTATCTCTGAGCCTTCTACATGAATTGAGTACCCTTCGGTCTAAATTGCAGGCTCTGGAATTGCAGAGGGTTAGTTGGATGATGCAGAGAACCCGCCAAATATACTATTACAAGGGTAACAAAGCAGACACACTACTCGCTTGCAAATTGAGGGATATGCAAGCTAACCCCTCACATATGGATGTTAAAGATGAGGCTTATCACACAAATCTGTATCAAACAGTACACCAAACCCAAAGTTCTCTTGGGGGACATTTGCAATTGAAACTGGATTCATATCTAGCTAGTATAGACCTACTCAAACTCAAACCGGAATATTTGGAGCAGCTTAATAACCCTATCACTGAGGATGAAATTTCGACAGCTGCCCTCCATTAAAGCCCTATCTGTAATATAAAACTTTTTTGCCAGAACTTCTCTCACACCTCCTGTTTTTTTTAATGAGTTCTTGAAAGGTAAGCCAATTTCCCCCGTCTATGCTGGCTTCCCACATCACTGAATACTTAAGCCAGGTAAGAAACCAATGGATTGTTTGATGCATAGACCCATAGCATTCTTATACTCAGATCTGAAGATTTTTAAGAAAATTCTGGCTACCAGACTGTCAGAATTCCTCCCCTCTCTCATCATGGTGATCAAACGGGTTTCATACCTTTTCGTCATGCTAGTGATAATACTAGAAGGGTTGTTAATATTATTGACATTATCAATAGGCATTTGACCGTCTTAGCTGGCCATTCATATTCTCTACTTTACACAAAGTGGGTTTCTCTGGGCCCTTTGTGAGAGTGGTCAAATCGCTTTATAAATCCCCCTCAGCATTGGTTAAACTACCCCATGCCTCCTCTTCATTGTTTCCTATTAGAAACTGTACCATACAGGGGTGCCCTTTGTCTCCCCTGCTCTTTGCCATATGTATTGAACCTCTGGCAGCTTGTATCAGATCCAACCCCAACATTACAGGAGTGCCCATTAAGGGAAAATCATATAAAATATTATTGTATGCAGATGATGTCCTTTTGACTCTTACTCAACCAACCACTTCCTTCCGAATTTGTGGTGAGAACTGCATACTTATGGTGAGGTATCAGATTACAAAATTAATTAATCAAAATTGGAGGCCTTATCTTTCTATATGTCCTCCTCACAAGTATTGGCTCTGCGGTCCTCCTAGTCTTTTGCATTGAGGGACCTACCCTTCTAAACTTAGGGGTCCAGATCACTCCTATGTACAATCAGCTGTACTCCCACAATTTCCCACCATTGATCCGCGAGCTTCAGTCTCTCTTAAGTAAATAGAAAAACTAGCCCTTGTCTCTACTGGGACGAATAGCTGACTCGGGGTGGATTTTCCATGCAAAAAACGTTAAGCCCGAGTCACATAATATAATACATAATTATAAATAATGATTTTAAAAAATAATGAAATAATAGACAACAATGTAATCTTAAAACAAAATATAAAATTAAAAATGTACTTTTGTTTTTATTTCATGTTGTGTGGTGTTTTTGTACTGTAAAAACCATTTAAAAGCCTCCCAGACACACCCCCCAATACATCACCACTCACATCACCTGGAAGATGACTCATCCTCCAGGGTGATGTGAGTGGGGATTTCCCATCTGTCTCACACAGATGCTGGAGCTGCTCTGCATCTCCAGAGAGATGCAAAGCGCAATGCAGGACTTCTGCATTGTGCTTCACATCTCACTGCAGATGCGAGCAGCAATAGCAAATTCCAGGGGGTGACCAAATAGCTGTATTGAGTCCAATATAAAGAAATTTTCATATAATATATATATCTTATACAAGATACTGTACTATTATATTACAGGTTTAACTATTTTTTTAACAGATTTTTGTGTTTATTTAAAGTTTATTATTAAATTTAATAAATATTGTACATATTTTGGTAAGTTATGTCAAAGAATTATAGCCTACAATGTAAAATAAATTTCCATGGAAAAAAAATGTAACACTTTGTGCATGGAAATTTGGACAGAATTAGAACACTGGGGGGGTGAAGATGATGCTCCTTCCCAAATTGCTTAATGTGTTTGAGACCCTGCCAGTTTGTGTACCACCTGCAGTAATAAAAAAATTACAGACTGACTTCCTAAAATTTATTTGGACATATCAGAGGCATAGACTTGCCAAACACATTATATGCACGCCCAGAGATTTGGGGGGTATGGGGGCCCCTGACCTGCACAAGTAATATTTGGCACCCTATTTGCACTATACTCTGTCGTGGACATCCCCTCATCCCCCCACTATTTCTAGAGATCTGGAAGAGAGTTGGATTGCTCCTGTACACCCTAATGTAATGCTTTAGAGCTCATCTTTGTGACTGACTGACAATGACCTCCCTGCACCCATTGTTTTTACAAGGAAACTTTGGAGGTCTTGTAAGGGTAAATATGGTCTCTTATCAAAGGCCTCAAGGCTAAGATCTGTTATTTGTACCCCACAAATCCCAGATAGTCTGTCAGGGGCCATGTCGGGACCTTGGAAGGAGAGAGGCTTATTTCATATCAGACATTCGCTACATCCAGTTGAGAAACGTTTAGTTACCTTTGAAGAACTTTGTGATAAGGTTGACCTCCCCCCATACTTTCTTTTATGCATATCTGCAAATTAGGCATTTTATCCTGGTGCTCCAGCCCTCGGCTGGGCATTGTATCATCTATATACCACCTCCTGCACGTCAGTTCACGAAACCTCAGGCAAGTTCAAATATATGCTAAAACGGGAGGAGGTTTTGGGATGCACACTGGATTTTGATGAGGGGCAGGAGACCTGGGAGGCTGCTAATAAAAGCTTTATTTGTACATTATATAAAGAAAATCTGTATAAGATTATTTTCCCCAGAAGTACTTCAATGGCTATTCCCGGGTACTGATCCTACCTGTTGGCGTTGCAGGGACCCCCGAGGTACCCTGGAGCTCATCTTCTGGTTCTGTCCATTATTATAGGTTACTGGTCACAAATTAACACATTGCTTTCAGAGGTGGTCAAAATGCAGATATCCCTGGATCCTCTAACTCACCTTTTAGGCCAACCTTTTAAAACGTTACCCAAAAGTTCTGCTAAACTGGTATCGCATATTTTAGTAGCTGCACAGACACTGGAGGAGGAGGATCTGTAAAAAAGGATTCAGGAAGTATGGCTTATAGAGTACCTTACTGCTCTCCTTAGAAACACAATAGACAGCTTTTAAAAAAAATGTGGGAAAACTGGGACCAATATTATGTTCAGTTGTCCAGCTAACTCCCTGAGTCTTTATGACTTAGGCTACTGTCACACTCCTACTCCCTTCCCTTTTTGTTCGGTTTTCAGACTAACTGTATTTGCTTTATTATATATGTTCTCCTCCACCGTTTAATTTTATGGTAATTGACACATGTATTTATTTACCCATTATGGCCTGATGTTCAATATGCACATGGACTATTTGAGATCACTATTCACAGCTGTATGGAGAATTTTTATACTGTCTATTGACTTTGCATATTTTGTGCTATTTTACCTATAGACAAGGTTAACTACCCTCCAATACTTCCAGGCATTTCATTATATAGTTGGCCCAAAACTGTTTTGCTCAGGTCTCTTCTTTTTGTTATCGCACTTTGTTAGCTGTTGAAATTATTCAATAAAAATACAATTAAAAAAAAATAAATAAATAAAAGAATTGCATTGGGAAACTGATATGTTGGAGTAATATTTTTGTTGTGGTTACCAGTATTGTGTTTGCATTTTCACAGTTAATGACCTCATTTCACATGTAACAGACTCTTTTGGGCTCCTCTCCATTCACATGAACACAACAGGTAAACTATATCTCTAAAAAGTGATTCTTGATGTTAGAGTAGGTAAAGTTTAAAACTCCTAGCAGTTTTTTTTGACTGTTTTCCTGAAAATATTCTTCGTTATTTGATGTTGCCAAAAAACAAAAACACACAGGAAGCATTGGCAACACAATTGGTTCAATTGGCACTGACCTTTGACAGCTGCCTGTATGTTTCTGGGTGAGGTAGAGGTGCACCAAATAAAATTCAATCACATACATGGTGGTTCCTTAAAATGTTTTGGAAAAAAAAAAAAAACACACACAAACAGGCTATGGTAGAACAGTTTTTTGGTTTTGTAAAATATAAAACATCATCAAAAAATAAAGTACAATAAAAAATATAAAAGCTATTTCAACAAATAAAATGTGCAAAAGCTTATCAAAGCAAAGTGCAAGGTTACAACTTTTTTTCAATAAATATGTTCAAATGGTCAATATATTTACTTTACAGGTATTTTATAAAGGAGGGAAAAAAAAAAAAAAAAAAGAGCTCTAGAATAGTAACTTATTCATTGCCAGAACTAGGAAAACCACAAGAGGTAATGGTGCCATGGAAGGTTCTCTGGACTGTATAATTTTAACTTCTTTATGATAATCATGTTTATCTATGGGAAAAAAAATAAGAACAAAATTACTTCACAATTCAGTTTTAAGTCTGTTTACATAAAAGAAACGCACTAGGAAAAAAAAGTATACATGGGTTTATAATACAAAAGGATAAGGGATGTGTGTCTATTAGCATTTGTTTAAAACAATAAGCCTTGTTGATTGCATATGGGTAAGGGAGGAAACACAATGGAATTGCAAATTATAGGTACGGTTTGCTCTAAGAGTAAACAACAGGACAAAAGCCTATTTTGCTTTCAGAGTCTTTACAGGGGATTTGAACACTTAATGCATGGTGTTCAATGTCTGCAGCTGATTTCTCAAGCTCACTTTCTAGTCATAAAGGATGTTTGGTAATAGGACAACTAGTGCCTTGTCATTTTCCTGTTATGAAAAGGGCATAAAATGCATGACAGCAGTGATTGCCTCCATATGCTCCTATTTTCTCACATAATCTAGTTTATCTGTCCATCTTAACCCCATTTGCAAGGTGACAAATGGAATCCTGGACAACTCATATCTGAATGACATTTTATTGCTTGCAAAACTCAGGTACAGTGATGGTCTTGTCAGAGGCAGGGTATTTTCACTGAGTAGCCACCATTTATTTCATGCTTGTTCCATTTTTTGTTTTCATTTTCAGGGGGAGAGGGAAATGCTCAACAAGCCTTACTGATTTAGAAGTCAAAGATTTGTGTTTTTTTATGAAAGGAAGATGATCACGAAAGTGCTCTTCTTGGAAAACATACACTTTTAAATATGATCATTTAATTATAAAACTTTTTTTTTTTAAATTTCCATAATTAGGCAGGTTATTATTTCAGAAAGTTACAGGCAATGTCCCTTCTGCAATATTCTATTTTATGTGTCTGATCGCTCGAGGTTTCTGGCAAAAAAAACTGAGCTAATGCACAGGATTTCCAGGCTACCCAGAAATCCCCACTTCTCCTGTTTGTGCTAGGAATGAATGAATATACTTCTTCATGCCTGCACATTTACATCAACCCTGCCTGGCCAATTAAGATGGACAAAGATTATTGACAGGAAGAATAGAAAGAAGATGGCACAGCCTGTGCAGGAAGAGGGACAGGCGAGTCAAGGTTTATTTGAGTTGTTTTAAAGTCACCCCCCCCCCCCATGAAAAGCTGTGTTTACACATCGGCAACCCATATGGTCCGCGATCGTCCCTCCCCATGTCCCAATGCAAATTCCAGTTAAATCTAAAAAGGTCTCAACCTCGCCAAAACCTATGACTGTGTTTATAAGTAATCAGTAAACCAGGTCTAATTACTGTCCCCTCTCGACTTGAAAAAGTAGTTCCATGCTCCAATCAAAAGAGCTTGACCGATGCAATGCTGGAACATTAGGACATAAGGAAGGGAGGGCCCAGGAATTTCCAATGGCATCCCTGTGAAACAGGACCATTATTGCATTGTACCTATTCCATAGCACAAACATTAATGCCCATTTGTGCTATGGGACAAAAAGATGTATTTCTTCAGTGGTCAAAGAGACATCTCCTGATAAAACAGCTTGTGCCTGCCTTATTTAAAAGTTAAAAAAAAAAAAAAAAAATGAAAAAAATCTTAGCCTCTGTGCAGTGGGTTTTGATGTATACATTATTTAATGAATGATGCATGTAGCTCATTTTTATATTTTATTTCGGATAACTGTTCGTTTGACTGAATATAGCAGCTGCATTGGTATATTCACAAAATATTTTAAATAGCACCGAGTCAGCTGCAAATCACTGGTGATGTCAGGAATCATTTTGTTTCATTCTTGTAAACCTTTTTTTGTAGGTTTTTCATGTCGGTGTTGCTTATCAAAGGCTAAACATGTTCCTACTAAGCACACATTGGATCAGTTGGATTTTCAGAAAATGACAAAAACTGAAGACAATCATTTCCGTTAAGCAGAGAGATTGCCACAGGCTCCATTTAATTCAAGCAGCTTATTGCTACATCTACCCAAGAAATGTGTACTTATTTGTACACTTTGTTATTTTTATGTGTATATAAATGCCTGCACTGTAAACAGAGCTTTTGTTCACAGAATAGATTACAACCAGAAGAAACCATAATTTTTCACCGCTTATAATTGCAAGCTTCTATATTTAGACGTACCACAGCCCCCAGAAGAAAAGCAATACAAAGTCCCAAAAAAACATCTGCATAAAGCGCATTTTCCAGGCAGCCAATGCCCATGAGCAACAAAGCCACAATGCCTGCAAGAAAGAAACAGAGCAGACAATGATCAAATCACTTTTTCAAGGATGAAAAAGAATGAATTACATATAGTGGGGTTGTTTAATACTTACTTTTTTCTCAAATCAAATTCACAATATCGCCCAGTGAAATGCTTAGGGCAAGCGCAAAAGCTTCCTAGCATACAGGTCCCTCCATTTTTACAGCAACTCTTGTTCAGTGTATTGGCTGAAAAAAATAATAAGTACAGTGCTGAAAAAATGTCAAATAGGACAAAGCATGGTATTCATACATGCAGAAAAAGATGTTTGTTTTTGGGTGCTCAGCACTGTGGAGTTTTCTTGGAGAGGAGTTAGTCCAAGGCTGGAATTTCTTTATGAATTGCTATTGTTTTGCCCTTGCTATGCAGTACCCTATATGTCTGCTCATTCTTTCACAGACATTAGATCATATACCCCTTTGTTTTTATCCAGTAGGACTGGGCAATGTATAGGACATGCATGGGTAACCTCACAATGGCACTTGGGCAAAACGTTCACTCAAACATAGAACTTATTAGATTGTTCAGCTCTGGAACAAAAGACTGCTCTTAATACAGCCCCCTTCACATCAGGCCAACATTTATGTTTTGGCTTATGGAGAAGTAAATGTAGGGTCCCACATACTGTGTACTGTAGGCAATAAACCAATGGAAAACCAGCAAAAAATTTTTAATCAATTTTTATTATTACCTCACCGAGAGGAGGAGAACGGAGAGGTCAGGAATCACTCAAAAAATCTATCCCATTCTATGGTTTCTAAATGAATAGCTGCCATTAGCAGTAAGTATATTTATATAAAGTTTTTTTTTGTTTAAAAACAAACAGTATTTGAGGATGGCATGTAGTTACTTCTATACAACCTCGGGATGTACTACCAACCCAGAACCACTACATCATACCAACATTATGCGACTACAAGAGTGGGTAATCTGATGAATGAATGTAACCTTGCAATTTGTGTTTTCATTGTGTCTTTGTATGCCTAGATCCTCTGTACATCCTAATATGAATCAGTTAGTCAAGGCCTAGGACAGCAGGATGAGACAGACACCACTATCAGAACTGCTACAAATAGTGTACTTTCCAAAAACGGTATTCGCTGGAGTAATTAATCATACAAAATGACTAACAAAGTAAATCATTATGAATTGCTTGTTTCTCCTTCTTATTAAACACTTTAATGTTGCTGCACTGATGAGTCTTCATTTCCACAAATGTTTACCAAATCAATCTTAAGCAAATGATTATGGCTATTAATTAACAAACATTTCACTATGGGATTTAGAAGTTGAGAAAAGAATATGTCAAAACATTTGAATCTTTATAGTAATATCTTTAGTTGCATTTGACCACAATCAGTATACACATAAAGATTACCAGTAATAATAAAAAACATGCCATTTTATTATCTACATATATCAACAAACATTTAATGGGGACATATCCAGTGCTGCCCTTAAAATTTTTTTTATAGGGTGTCACTTTGCTTTACAGAAATTAAATAAAGGCTTGCTCACCTCCCTCTCAATGGACAGTAAAGGAACAAATCAACACTAATGAGTCATCCTTAACAGGAACAACCGAGCAAAACACAATTTGCTATCAAGTAAAGTGACTATTGTCAACATTAAACAGAATATGATATATTTTGTGTTTTTTTTTTTTGCATTACATATACAAACATCACGTGCACCATTTTGTAAATGCGTGTCTTTATAGATAATCTAGATTTGCATTAATGCAGGAATTTTTGGGAATTCCTTAGGATCACAAACATCTGACAATAATACAGAAGTAGGTGCAGAGATTAAAATTATTTTCCTTAATATACAATAGCTGGTTTTATGAACTACTTTATCAGTTCCCTTTTGATACTTTATTTGAGAATGTTTTTGACAACAGAGGTTTGAATCAAGAAGAATTATTGAAGTAGCCCCACCTAGGAGGCTTCACACGGTGTTTTGATTCATCACAGTGTGGATACACATCTTCTTACAATTCTTGGGAGATGGACAAGAAAACATTAGTGGCAGTCATTGTCAGAGCGTGACTTACTTTTTGTGAGCCCAATAAAAGGAATCTTTTCTCCAAAGACTCTCTGCTTCCAATTTTCGGTATGGTTAAGTTGCTTCATAGGCTTCTGAAAATGTTTTTCTAGTGAATTTAAGGATCCAACAGCTTTCACAGTTCCGTTTAAAATTGCTGGTGTTCAGAACAAAAAAAATATTTAAAATTATTTTGTTTTTTTTTATGATGGTGTAGAAAGTACATAATTTGTGATGTACAATACAGGTGACAAATTACACTTAGGAGAGCATAATGAATTTTTAGTAAAGCTGTCCTAAAGAAATAATGTGCCAAATGCTTCTTTCTGGTCAGTGACAATGTACAGAAAATAGAATATTACCATTCCAGTAGGAAATAAAGCATTTTTAGAATGGGATCAGCAATAAATCAGACTTAGGATTCCTGGTTTAAACTAATATTAGAATAATAATAATAGGCTTTACAAATCTTGGGCTCCATTTATAAAACAGGGAATATGACATTCCTTCAAGCACACCCCTGTGGGAATCAATTACTGCCACTAAAACACATGAACCTTGATAATTCCCATGGGAAAAGGTTTGAGGGAATGTCTAATTCCCTGTTTTATAAATGGAGCTCTTTGAGAGTCTGTGGCTTGTTCGGTGATACATACATTTATATTTCAATTACACTATTTAGGAAAACATCTTTGTTCTTTATGTTTTACCAAAATTGAATCACCCATGTATATGTATAATGAGGTTTGAAACGAACTATAAAAACAATAGAGTGCAATATTAGATGAGTTGCATTTACATATAACTAAAAAAATAAACCTAATTAGACCCGATTCCTTCTGATGAATATGTATCATTACAACGTGACATCACTATAACCTTTCCTTCATAAGATAGACAGACTTTTTATTTAAAAACTTTTTAAGTCAATTCATTTTTTTCATAAAAGGTAAACAATATACTCACCAATTCCCATGTGAATGGTAACAAGTAGTTGAAAAGCCAGGTAGAACAGTCTAGTGAATACAAAAAGAACATCTTTAATTAACTTTCATGTTCAAGTGTTAAAGGTAAGCATTTGAATACATTAATCTGACATTTTAAAATTGCAAAGTTCAGACATCTAAGTGCTTGTGCAGGGATTTAATTAATGTTACCAAGTCTCTAGAAGTGGTCTGTTTAGGGCTGCTAATTATTATGAAGTCAGAGTGGCACCAAATGTGTATTGTTTGTATTTATTCTTGTGTTTAGCTGCCAATACAGAAAAGCCAATAGCAGAACTAATGATTCTGACCAGCAGACCTAAAGGGTTACCTTACAGTGCTCATGATAACAATAGTAATAAAAATTAAACACACACACACACATCCCAGTGCACCTAAAGTTACTGTGCTATAAAACACTTGTTCTGGGGAAAAGAAGCCAATCACATTTCTTTTCAATTTCAAAGTTTAATTACCAGAGAGCTACTGCTAACTAAATGCTTACAGAACTTAGAACTAGCAACATATATACAGGGTTTATACATAAAATATAAAAACACAATATGTACAGTATAAACTTGTAAAACAATCATTAAAAAAATAATAGTCATCGTTCCACTAATCCTTACCCTTGGGCAGTCCTCTGCCCAATACAATACAATCAATAGCTGTAATTGGGAGGATCTCTGCACCTCCACCCAGAGGTCAGCATGACCTTGCATGTATTTTAGTCACTTTAAGGCTCATTTACACTTCCCTTTATTTGTGATTGGTGTTGTCACCTAGGTGTTATTGCTTTTATGTCATGCATTTAATGAATGGTAAGGCTACCTATTCAATGGGCTGGCAATGCACAGAACAGATCAAAAATGCAACAGCAGAAATCTCATCTAAAAGGCACCAGGTAATGCTTTATCTTGTACTATGTGCCCCTGCAGGGCATAGGAAAAGTTGAATTTAATTACCTGCTCCCATCTGCATATTTGCACCCCTCTTCAAACTGGTGATGTTCTATTTGGCCATTAGTACTGGGGAAAGAAATCCTATTGAAAACAGACTGATTTGTTGGTGCCTATTACTAAACCCAATTTAACAGCAGGTGCCAGGTATATTTCAATGGTCTAAAAGGGCAAACAGAGTGGCTCAGGAACAAGGAGAGCACTAAAGTAGTAGTGGTGGGGGAGAATGGGGTTAGGTGATCAGCATTAGCAGCCTACATATCAATCCCAGAACAAGATTCCTTTAAAAAGATTTGACATAAGATATAAGTTCTTTAAGGAGGGCATTATTTCCAGTTGGTGGGAAGATCCCTACTCTGTCATTAAGAGAAGAAACAGCAAAGTAAAATCATGACTGTAAATCAGAAAGCAAATACTTATGTATTGGTACACTATAAATAATCCCATGTACATATATGTAATTAGTAAAAAAAAAAAATTAAATCATGTTGCTGTCATGCACATTTATGAGAAAAATAAAAACTTTTATAGAGAATGCTGGATTCCTGGATGAAGAAACAAAGCGATTTCAATAAGCTTTGGGATTTTACATAGCTTGGCAGATCTGTACTGAAATACTAAAGTTTAAAATAGACCATTTCCTACATAAAATCAAAAAATATAAAGACATATCCACAAAGCTGGGATAAATCCTATTTTTGTTCGGGTTCTGTACAATGAGCAGGTGGAGCACTTTTCAGAGCCAATCGACTGTCAAACTGTCTCCATTTCATATTTTGTTTTCTTTTGGTAAAACATCTAAATATGTAAGCCTAAACAGAAAATTTCAAAATAGTCTGAACATAACCTTGAAATTCATCTGTGTAGCACAAAAGGATAAACACTAGGTTGAAGTACAACAGGTCAAACAATATGATGTATTTGTTTGGTTTCTGGGAGCCCAAAGCACACTTTCTTGAATAGTCATAGGACAGAGTATAATACAGTGTTGTTTGACCTTTTTAACATAGAGCAACCCTTGAATTACCTTTAGGGTCTTCAAGGAACCCTTTCTATAACTACTATATCCACAACTTATAGTACATTAGTGTGGTGGACAGTGGTAAGAATGACACCCTTACAGATAGCCAAAAAGACAATTGGTGTCATTTAAAATGATCTACGAGGTCCAAATTGCTTGTTGCTCAAGGAACCCTTAATAACCTCTGAAAAACCCTGATTGAGAAACACTGGTGTAATATACCAGCTTTTAGTACATACATAGGTTTAGATCTGTTTTGTTGTGAAAAACTTTATTATAGGTTCTAGAAATTTGATGCTCAGGTCATTGACTGCAACAATATATATAGGGTGGCTAATGCTGGATTTTAAAAGTTCACTTGAAGCAACACCATTTCAGAGGGAGAATGGGGGACGTTAAGAACCATCTTATGCACATGTTTGCACACAGCTGGTGGTGGATTGCAGCAAAGCTCCTGGATGCAACAAGTCACTTCCAGCTGTGCGGTTGCATTTCCTTCTCTGGAGGTAGGAAAGAACTGCAACCACACAACAAAGTGATTCTCAAATGCTCTCAAAGTGTGAGGGACACTAAAAATGGTAAAGTAGTTTAATAAGTGCCTAGGAGGCTAAGTCTGAAACAGTGCCTAATAAAATGACTAGTCTGTTTAGGCTAGAAAATAGGTTTAGCATGCTACAAGGTTATTCTGTTTTAGCTACTTATCCCAGGAGAAGGTTGAGAAACTCTGAGCTAAAAAAATTCTAATCACATTAGTGCTGCCGTGATACTGGATGATTTTGACCCTAAACTCAACTTCACTTGCAAAAATATTTCTGTGATAAGTCACTCAATTAAAAGGTGATCATTTTCTGTGCAAAGCCACTTCTCCCCCTAAAATCAACCTTAAACTGCTTAAAATAGACATACAACTATTGTAGGGACAATAGATTGTGAGCCCAGGGACAGCTGGTGACATGACTATCAACTTTGGAAGCACTGCATAATATGTAAAATATGCACACACACTAGTTAAAAATAATAGTTAATAAAGTATTAAACTTGAATTCCAATATAGGAAAAGAACATGAAATATGATGCGGTCTGTCACGCATTAATGCTGTGGTTTTTAGGAGACCCCTTTTATCTCTTATCAACAGTTTTATTACCTGATGATCTCACCTTTCCTCTTCCTGTAATAGGGCAACAACAATACATTGAAATCAATACAGTATTGTCACCCAACACAGCATGGTCAGGTAAAACAAGTAGAAAAAGGAAAACTTGCTGTGTTAGTCCATATAAAAGTCTGGCAGTTTTTTTTTTGTTGTTAGTTGTACTTCCAATGCAACTGGCCCAAATATTTTAAAAACGATGTGTACATTTCATTAGCTTTAAAGACTTTCATTAGTTTAATTAGTTTTAAAGACTGTGGAGTTTGGTTAGCATTATTGTTTTTAATTATTAATGGAAATCATGTATGTTGATAATGACATAAAAGGGCTGGGAATCTGAAAAATAATTAAGTCTAACAAGTTTGTTTGCATAAGATGGAAAAGTTTCTGTAGAGTATGGTTCCTGTACCAGAAATCTTGTGATGCAAAGAATCACTCATTTTGCAGTATATTATATTGCAATATGAGTTGTTTTTCCCAATGTGTCAGTGATGCCAAAAGTAAACTCCTCATGGGGCATTTTTGGAAAAAAAAATCCCATTAATATAGTTCACATTTTCAAATCAAGCTTGCTAAACAAAAGACAAGTCCTGCAAACTATAGTAAAGCTAACTAGACAAACATACTACTACTGAATAAAATAATCAGGTTTCATATATAAACTACAGGAATCAAACAAGATCTAATGGATGATTATGCTAAACAACTCTGCTTACATTTAAATAAATAAAAATATATACATTTTCAAGACATCCAAGACCTCTAGCCTTTATCCATGAAAGCAAGTAACATAGATATATCCTGTGAATGTATATACTTTGATAAAGTTTAAAATAGGCTGCAGTAAAAATTTCTTACCTGGCAGAGGACATCTCTTCAATGAACACGTACAATACTAAAGTGATTTTCAACAGCACCATGAAGCCTGTAGATAAGGCAGCTCATCTTTAACATTTCAATTAGTGAGAAATTCAAATTCAATCAGACTGAGAATCACTTTGGGACACACCCAGGAAACAAAGGATTAACACAAACAAATGTTTTTTTATTATGCAAACGAAAGCAGGAGGACCTTTTAAAAATGAGAAGGAAGAGCTATCAGAAACAAAATAATAACGTGTAACCTTGCATGAGGAATCTAATATGCATAGGTCATGTGGGCACTGGGTTTGCTAAAAAAAGTAAGAAATAAAAGTTGGCTAGAATTTAATTATTTTTCCAGTTATATAGAGCATCCATTTACTTTGCACATTTCATCTTTCAATAATATTTCTTAGACAAATACGTGTAAAGCCATGAAATCTTTTTTTTTTCCCAAAGTCTATGTAGTTAGTACTAGTTTATAGGGCAAAAATGGTGAAATAAAGACACCGGGCTGCATAGAATGAGCCTAAAGTAAAAACTGTCATATATTGGAGCCACCACAGCTTTTACAAATGTCTGCCTTCTGCTCTTTATGTTGACCTTATGGTTCAGTACTTTTTTTTGAACAACCACCTTGGTTCTAGTATACAAATCTGGAAAATCAGAGCAAAAGCTCATCTCTATTTGTATACATCTTCTGGGTGGATTTAAAGTGTGCTTGCAAAAAAGTTGGCAAACCAGTTTTTTTATTAGATAAAACATGTTTTTACTGATAAAAGACATAAATCCTAATCTCAAAAATTGTTATGGTGACATATATAAATCTATCCTTTTGAACAACAAATGTGAGCTTTTATAGTCTTTAGTGTTATTTGCTGAAAAACTAATAAAAACAACCTATAACCCATTTAGAACTCATTTCAGCTGTTGGTCAACCTGAGTCTTCTAGAGATACAATTTTACATTTGGATTTACAGCTTTTTAGTGTTCAAGTACACAAATAATAGAGAAAACTGCTGTTTTTTATTTGCACTCCCTCTATCACATGCAGTTTTGTATTTGCAATCCCTCTATCACATGCACATCAGCAGATTGACTCAAAATTGGACTTTTGGAGTGAATTTCTTTTGCGCCTTTTTACATGTAAAGGTTGGGCAATTTACATGGAAAACCAAGCTAATCTTTTTTCCATATACAATGTGGGTTTCAAATATAAGCAATAATACAGTATTATGGTGAAAAATATTGGTTAACACAGCTACACACTGGCTGTGACAATTTTTTTTAGATTTTCTAAGTAATTTTTATCCAAGGGCATTTTTAGCTAAGGATACTCATCTGATGACCAAATGAACAAAAAAAGAGTGCTTAACTTTAGAGATGAGCAAACCAACAAAATTGTCTCAAATTGCACAAATCAGTCTACTGTATAGAAATATCAACTGATTCCATTGATTAGAAAATGTAGGTTTTTGTATGCAGAGAGGTTTACATATTTCTCTCTATGTTCCTATGATCAAGACTTTTTTAAAATATAATTGTTGTTTCATCTGCCTAATATGAAAAGTTGCATACAAATATATATATTTTTAGTAAGTGGGTAAAGCACTAATTACCATTTGTTGTTTACAAGCTTTAAAGCTTAAGAAGAAATTTACATACACAAACAAATTAGTTAGAGCAGTGACTTAATGCAGTTACCCCCCTCTTTTATAAGGCGGCTAAATGTGCATAATTTACAAATGTTAAAAAAAAACAATCATTATAAAACATAGAGCTTTTATACATAACTTCATCTAATACTATGACTTTGTATACCAGATTATATATATATTTATATATAAAATATATATGTATAAATCATTTATTTTAGATGGTAAATATTCTATGCATGTTTTAATTTTCCGTCCTTGACGCGTTTCAACCAAGATCTTCTTCAGAAGGACATAGTTGGGCTAATTTATCGTGTGAAAGCGGAAGCTCGCCAGGCGCATATTGGATCTGCGGGGCACAACCTTTTACTGAGATCCGATGCTCGTGTACTTGCCTGCTGGGTTACAACATTGATAAGTGAGCAGTGGTCGAGAATTCGCCAATTATGTGATTATTTTCAGCTGCACGATTGATGGTCGGTCTGTTAAGCTCTGTCAATGGTGATGTCATAGCAATTAGGGCACACCTGCTCCCTGTTCTGTGTGCACCAACAGTCCATTACTGTCACAAACCTGTGTGCAAGTGATCTATATCGCACATGCTCAGTATGCACCACACTTCACACATGCTCAGTGTGTATCCTCACTTTGCACATGCCCAGTGCGTGCTCCAATCAGAGACAAGGGCGGCACTATATGAAGTATCTTTGATTTAAGTCCAGTTGCGGATTGATCGTGACAACTTCCTGTTTCCTGCTTCTTGCTACTTGTGTATCCTCCGCTCACAACCTGATTGCCCGTGGATCATCTAAGCTATTGGACATTGACCACCGTTATAGATTGGATCGCTCACAACCTGATTGCATGTGTATGACCTCAGCTGTTAACATTGCCCACCGCTATTGTCTGCAACACTTACAAGGCTATTGTACATTGACCACCGTTATCGATTGCATCGCTCACAACCTGATTGCATGTGTATGAACTCAGCTGTTACCATTGCCCACCGCTATTGTCTGCAACACTTACAAGGCTATTGGACATTGACCACCGTTACCATGTAATATCACTGCGCATCCAATCATATTATATAGCAGTACCCCTGGCTATCATTTGCAGTCTGGAATTCAATTGCATTGCCCTCTGATTAGTTTGCATGTGTATGGCCTCCCGGCCAATCCCCATTGATGTTTCCTCAAAACAGAGCCCCTCCTCCAGAAATCTGACAGTATCAATCTGCCCTACTCACACTTTGAGCTCTGGAGAGAAACCATCGCCCCTTGAGGTAATAGCCCAGCAACTTTCCAGCCTTACGCAAGCCATACAGAATCTGCATGGGGGTTATTAGCAACTCAAGAACTGTCTGGATACCCTTCATAATAGTCTGATGACCAGCAAAAGTACAGAAGTAGCCTCTGCTGCGAAGTCCTCTTCCCCAGGGACTCCAGCACCCCCTGTCCATGCATATAAGGTTCCTTTACCGGAGTACTTTGACGGAGCACGGAAGGAGTTTTGAGCTTTCAAGTATGGTTGTTTATTGCTTTTCGAATTACAGCCACAAACATACCCTTTTAATAATTTAGTTGCCCTTCTCTGCACTCTTTCCAATTCAACAATATCCATTTTAGTGAACTGGTGCCCGAAACTGAACTGCATACTCCAGATGTGGTCTGACCAATGCTTTGTACAGGGGAAGGATTATGTATCCATCTCTGCAGTCTATTCCTCTTTTACAAGAAAATCCTTCGCTAGGTTTGGATATTGCAGTTTGGCATTGTATGCTGTTATTAAGTGTATGATCTACCAGAACCTCCAGATCCTTTTCCATTTCTGACTCCCCCAAATGTATTCCCCAAATACTGGATGTATATGTCGTGGTCTACCTGGATGATATTCTGGTCTTTTCAGATTCTCTCGAGGAGCATCGTGAACAAGTAAAAGGTCCTTACTCGACTTCGGCAGGATCATCTTTTTGCAAAAATGGAGAAATGTGAGTATGAGAAGGATTGAGTACAATTCTTAGGTCTGGATATCCTGAACCACGGCATTGCCATAGACCGAAGTAAGGGTTTTGGCTGTCCTCAACTGGCCCGTCCCGCCATCTCTTAAGGAGGTCCAGAGATTCCTAGGCTTCTCAAACTTCATCCGGAAATTCATTCAAGATTTTTCTCGTATTGTCTGACCTTTGATCGATTTGACTCAGAAACAGAAGGTTTTTCAAAGGAACGATAAACCCCAGCAAGCTTTTAAACAACTAATGACACAATTCACCACCACTCCTGTGTTGGCACATCCAGACCCCAACTTTTCTGACGTTTTGGAAGTAGATGCATCTGAGCAAGCTGTTGGTGCCGTTCTGTCTCAGAGACAAAGTGAGAAGCAAATATTACGCCCCCTAGCCTTTTTCTCTAAGAAATGATCATCTTCCGAGTGCAATTACGATGTGGGGGACAGAGAGCTACACGCGATTAAGCTAGCCCTGGAAGAATAGAGATATCTCCTAGAAGGGGCTCTTAACCCAATTGTGATATGGACAGATCATAAAAATCTGGAGTACTTACGGGCTGCCAAGCGCCTCTGGCGTCGTCAGGCCCCTTGGTCCCTCTACGGTACTTCACACAGTTTAAATTTCACATATCATACTGACCAAGCGCGAAGAATGGAAAACCAGACGCCTTGTCTCGGATTCATTCCAGGGCTGAGTTGCCTGAACATGGAAAACCAATCCTTCAAGATAGTCATTTCTCCTGTTAGAGACACAATTATTGAATCAAATCAAGGAGACCTCCAAGATACTTTCGCCTGGTACACAAAAACCCCTAACTCGAGAAGCAGGCTTTTTGTTACATCAAGGGAAAATCTTTGTCCCAGTTGCCTTATGGACTCTGGTCCTTCAAATCATGTATGCACATCCCATGGCTGGATACTTAAGTTCCCCCAAAACTTTTGAACTAACACGTCGCAATTTCTGACGGCCTGTTTTAAACAAAGACTGTACCGAGTTTGTCCAAAGATGTGATGTATGAGCTAGAAGCAAAGGACAAACCGCTTCACCCATGGGGCTTCTGAGACCTTTACCAATACCTGACCGGTCGTGCAATAACATCTCCATGGCACTTCATAGTAGAACTTCCCCAATCAGAAGGATTTACCACCATCTTGGTGATGGTCGACCGTTTCATTAATCAGAGTTCCTTCATTCCCCTCAATGGATTACCTTCGGCTCCTGACCTCGCCAAGATTTTCATCCAGGAGATTTTTCCTCTTCATGGTTTCCCATCATGGTTTACGGCTAAATTCTGAGTTCAACTGTTTAAAAGTCTCCGGGTCCATGTGGCACTTTCGTCGCCCTATCATCCCCAATCTAATGGCCAGACTGAGAGCAATATTCAGGTACTGGAGCAGTACCTTTGTTGCTTTTGCTCATCTCTTCAAGATGATTGGGTACGCCTGCTACTTTTAGCTGATTTTTTTCTTTATAATGCAATGCATACTTCTACTAAGATGTCCCCCTTCTACACCAATTTCGGGTATCACCCGAACATGTTTCCCAACCTAACACCTAACCTATCTATCCGGCAGTGCAGGGGTTAACCTCAGAAATGAAGCAGGTTCATCAGGAACTTCAGCAGAACTTAAAACTAGCACAAGAACGACACAAAAAGAATGCAGACAGACATCGGTGACCTCATCCCAATTTCAAGATAGGGGATAAAGTCTGGCTCTCTAGCGCCCACCTCCGCTTGCATTCGCCCTCCAAGAAGCTGGGCCCCAAGTTCATGGGTCCTTTCCCTATCTCCAAGAAAATCAACCCAGTGGCTTATCAATTACTTCTTCCACGCACCATGAAAGTGCACCCTGTTTTCCATGTTTCTCTGTTAAAACAGGTGAATGTGGATGGAGAAAAGGAATTGAAGGTGGAAAGAGTACTGGACATGCCACCTGGTTGGTGAATGACTTTCAGCGACAGCATCCGGAAAAACCAAGTCTTGGAGGCGTCTAGAGGCCACCTTTAAAGGGGGGGGGGGGCTCTGTCCCAAACCTGTGTTCAAGTAATCCATAATGCACATGCTCAGTATACACCACACTTCGCACATGCTCAGTATACACCACACTTCGCACATGCTCAGTTTGTATCCTCACTTTGCACATACCCAGTGTGTGCTCCAATCAGAGACAAGGGTGACACTATATGAAGTATCCTTGATTTCCTTCCAGTTGCGGATTGATCGTGCAAGTGATCTATATCGCACATGCTCAGTATGCACCACACTTCACACATGCTCAGTGTGTATCCTCACTTTGCACATGCCCAGTGCGTGCTCCAATCAGAGACAAGGGCGGCACTATATGAAGTATCTTTGATTTAAGTCCAGTTGCGGATTGATCGTGACAACTTCCTGTTTCCTGCTCCTTGCTACTTGTGTATCCTCCGCTCACAACCTGATTGCCCGTGGATGATCTAAACTATTGGACATTGACCACCACTATTGTCTGCATCGCTCACAAGGCTATTGGACATTGACCACCGTTATCGATTGCATTGCTCAAAACCTGATTATATGTTTAAATTTTGCTGAACCATCAGAAGTTCGAGGAACTTTTTGCGAGAATGCCAGAGGCATTCTCACTCGTCCCTACAACAGAGCTCTTCCTCCTGAAATCTGACAATTCCAGGTCAATTTGATTCTTTAGCGCTTGATCTTTTTTATTGGTAAGTGCTAAAGTTTTATATTAAATTATACTAATTCAAAAAAATGTGTTCATTTATAGTTAGATTTGCTGCAGTTGTTGTTTTGATAATTTTTTTGGACTGGTTGCAACACTGCAAACTAATTCATATCAAGCTGTATAAATAATAATTAGCACTTTATGTTATGTCATCTCATCACACAATGTAGTATGAATGTTAAAGTAAAAAAAAATTTCAAAAGCATTTTGTATCTGCTTCAAAATTCAGTATAGTTTGTCTTAAGAAAAATTAAATATTGGAAAAATGTTGCCAAAGATTGGATTGTTGCCAAAGATGTTATAATACATGTATCAAGAAACATATAGTGATTTTACTTGTGTGTGTATGTGTATGTAAACATTTATGTATGTAAAAAGATTTAAATGTATGTAAATACATATGTATTTTTACTATTTTAACTGGACTGGTTTGTAGGGGGATTAATTAAGTTTGCTTGTATGGTATGCATTGATGTGACTTTTTGTAATTTTCATTATGGTTGTTAGCTTCATCTGTTGCTGCAATGTTTTTGTGCCTGTTTTTAAAGTATGGTCTCTATTGGTTAGCAATCCTTCAACCTGTTTTCTTACAATGTATATGTAATCATTGTTAATAAAGGTTATGTCATTTTATAAACAAATAATTAGTACAAATGTGTGCATGGTTTCCACTACAAACTGGAACTTGACCCCCTTGATGCCTTTGTCCAATTCTGAAAGTCATATTGTCACATATTGGTATTTGAATGTATTATGTAAGTATTCCTTTTATGAATATTTTGTCATGGCTTTTATTTATTTTATTTTTTTTAATAGTCTGACATTTGCTGAATAAATTGTGTTGATTTCCTGACACTGTTCTACAGAACTCCTCTGTTCATTTGTAGTAGTGTTATAGGTTTGTTCTCATTGTGGTGTGCTGCCTGATCTTAGCAATTTTGTATACAAGCACACTTCCACTTCCTGTCCAAACAGGTTGTCAATTACCTGTCCAGCTCAGTTGCATACTCATTCTAACACACCTGATGGTGATGGAAGGAGGTCCAAGTTGCCAAGCACAACATCAAACCACATTTATT